>NC_041386.1:644005495-644026098 GCF_002162155.2 Triticum dicoccoides
AGCACGGGTGGCTGGAGCGCGGGCGCGGGCGAGGGCGGCTGGGGCGCGGGCGCGGGTGGCTAGAACGCGGCGTGGTGGCCGGGGCGCGGGCTGCCAGAGTGCTGCAGACGCGGCCGCGCGAGCGCGGAACATGCGCGACAACCAAGGCAAGCGAGGCTGGTGGGTGTTGTTGCGGCTGAGCTGGGCAGGCGCTGCAGCGGACGGCGACGGATGCTAGGGCGGCTCGCGGCGGGCGCGGCGTGACAGGGCTCGCGGCGAGCGCGGGCGTACTCGGCGTGTGCGTGGCTGAGGTGGACAGTTTGGGGTAGTGGCCTCGCTGGGCGCCTGTTGGGGAACGTAGCAGAAATTCAAAATTTTCCTACGTGTCACCAAGATCTATCTATGGAGAAACCAGCAATGAGGGGAAGGAGAGTGCATCTACATACCCTTGTAGATCGCTATGCGGAAGCGTTCAAGAGAACAGGTTGAAGGAGTCGTACTCGTCGTGATCCAAATCACCGGAGATCCCAGTGCCGAACGGACGACACCTCCGCGTTCAACACACGTACAGTCCGGTGACGTCTCCCATGCCTTGATCCAGCAAGGAGAGAGGGAGAGGTTGAGGAAGACTCCATCCAGTAGCAGCACAACGGCGTGGTGGTGGTTGTAGGATCTAGAAGTAGATGTGTCTAGAGGGGGGGGGGTGATTAGACACTTAGTGCTAAAGTTGCAATTTTTAGGCCTTTTTGGTTTGAGTGGAGTTTTAGGCACAATTTCAACATACACAATACATATCAAGCAAGCATGCAAAGAGTATATGAGCAGCGGAATGTAAAGCATGCAACTTGCAAGAATGTAAGGGGAAGGGTTTGGAGAATTCAAACGCAATTGGAGATATGGATGTTTTTCCCGTGGTTCGGATAGGTGGTGCTATCCTACATCCACGTTGATGGAGACTTCAACCCACGAAGGGTAACGGTTGCGCGAGTCCACGGAGGGCTCCACCCACGAAGGGTAACGGTTTCGCGAGTCCACGGAGGGCTCCACTCATGAAGGGTAACGGTTGTGCGAGTCCACGGAGGGCTCCACCCACGAAGGGTCCACGAAGAAGCAACCACCCACAAAGGGTCCACGAAGAAGCAACCACCCACAAAGGGTCCACGAAGAAGCAACCTTGTCTATCCCACCATGGCCATCGCCCACGAAGGACTTGCCTCACTAGCGGTAGATCTTCACGAAGTAGGCGATCTCCTTGCCCTTACAAACTCCTTGGTTCAACTCCACAATCTTGTCGGAGGCTCCCAAGTGACACCTAGCCAATCTAGGAGACACCACTCTCCAAGAAGTAACAAATGGTGTGTAGGTAATGAACTCCTTTGCTTCAAATGATAGTCTCCCCAACACTCAACTCTCTCTCATAGGATTTGGATCTGGTGGAAAGAAGATTTGAGTGGAAAGCAACTTGGGGAAGGCTAGAGATCAAGATTCATATGGTAGGAATGGAATATCTTGGTCTCAACACATGAGTAGGTGGTTCTCTCTCAGAACATATGAGTTGGAATTATGTATGCGTTCTGATGGCTCTCTCTACGAATGAAGAGGAGGTGGAGGGGTATATATAGCCTCCACACAAAATCCAACCGTTACACACAGTTTTCCAATCTCGGTGGGACCGAATCAACAAACTCGGTCGGACCGAAAAGGTAAACCTAGTGACCGTTAGAGATTTTCGGTGGGACTGACATGCAACTCGGTAGGACCGATATGGTTAGGGTTTGGGCATAATGTAATCTCGGTGAGACCGATTACACAAACTCGGTGAGACCAAGTTTGGTAATAAGCTAACCAGAGAGTTGGTCAGGTAAACTCGGTGGGACCGATTTGCTCTTTCGGTGAGACCGAAAAGTTACAAAAAGGAAACACTGAATTTACATTGCAATCTCGGTGGGACCGATTCGCTCTTTCGGTGAGACCGAAAAGTTACGAAAGGGAAACAGAGAGTTTGCAATCCCATCTCGGTGAGACCGAGATCCCTATCGGTAGAACCGAATTGCTAGGGTTTGGCAGTGGCTTATGACAAGTGAAACTCGGTGGCGCCGGATAGAAAGAATCGGTAGGACCGAGTTTGGCTTAGGGTTTAGGTCATATGTGGAAGTGGGAAAGTAGTTGAGAGTTTTGGAGCATATCACTAAGCACATGAAGCAAGAGGCTCATTAAGCAACACCTCATCCCTCCTTGATAGTATTGGCTTTTCCTATGGACTCAATGTGATCTTGGATCACTAAAATGTAAAATGAAGAGTCTTGAGCTTGAGGCTTTAGCCAATCCTTTGTCCTTAGCATCTTGAAGGAGTTCCCACAACCTTTAGTCCATGCCACTCCATTGTTGAACTTATCTGAAACATGCTAGATAGAAATGTTAGTCCAACAAGAGATATGTTGTCATCAATTATCAAAACCACCTAGGGAGCACTTGTGCTTTCAATCTCCCCCTTTTTGGTAATTGATGGCAACATACATCAAAGCTTTAGATAAAGATATAAAGAACAGCAAGTAAAGCTTTGGAAGGACATGTAACAAGCATAGGCTCCCCCTACATGTATGCACTCATGTAAATATGAAATATAGAGGCATGTGAGAGCATAACCATGACAGAGTAGGCAATGTGTTACATGTATCTTGTCCATATGCATCAGAGCAAAGAATATTAAAGAAAATACCTTCATGCTCATGAGTCCTTCTTGCAAACAGTATGTACATAAGCAAGAACTCCTCATACTCATGATTTTGATGCATATACTTACCTTGTGGTCTTGAGTTGGCTTAGGATGGAATGAACCTGCACAAACAAAGTTAGATAACACAGGTACATCCACTAGCCAGAGCAAACAAAATAAACCACAAGAATACCAAGACTGGGATGACATGTAGAGAGTGAGTACAAGGTACCACATTGGATTCAACATGTCCCCAAGAATAAAGATATGCAATGAATTTGACTGATTTCTTTCCCTTAGGTGTCTTGCTCCCCCTGAATCTTACATGGGATATTGGGAGAAGATAGGGAACAGAAAATCAGAGCTAAAAGATACAAATGGATAGAACTTAATGCAAATACATGTATACATGTCTTTCCCCCAAAAAGACATGTGACATCTCTCCTCTTGAACATCAAGCATCTGGGATCCTTGAGTATTTTCTCTCCCTGGAAATCTCTCTCCCCCCCTTAATAACATCTGGGAAATCTCTCTCTCCCCCTTAACAACATCTGGGATCCTTGAGACTTTCTCTCCCCCTTGAGCTTTGATGTGCTTTGATGTGATCTCTTTCTCCTGCAAGCTTTGATGTGATCTCTCTCTCCCCCTTTGACATCAAGTTTCAAGAAGGGCTTTTTGGAATCCGTCGTATAGGTTTGGTCCTTGAGACTCAGCACAAAGCAAAGGATAAAATTGTGATGCTTGTAGAGGACAAGATTCATTGAGTGGAGCTGGATCAGAAGAAATGTAGAACAAGTGGCAAACTGTTTTTCTGATTGCAAAGTCGGTGGCACCGAGTGGCATATTTCGGTGGTAGCGAAAAGATTCGGTTGGACCGAAAATTGCAAGTCGGTGAAACTGAGTTTACACAGAGAAAAACACTTGTCACCTCAGCTCACTAGACATGTAGGATCTCACAAAGATTTGCAATGAATTACCTGAAGGATTTGCAAGGAATTAAATGCAGAAAATGCAGAACAAAAACAAAGAGAAAAGAGAAGAAACTGAAAGATCTAGATGGAGTTTTTGTTGTTGTTGAAAAAGAGAAAGAAACTAAACATGCATGAGACAAATGCAATAACACAGAAAAGAACACAAGAGAACTTCATCTAGAGTTGGGCGGTGACATAGTCACCTATGTTAGAGTATATTGACTTAGGAGTCAAGTGAGAACACTTGATCATAGGTCATACTCATCGTTTAAGCTCAAAATGGGGTTACCATTTTTCGTTTAAGCATCTTGATGTATTCACATCTTGTTGAGTTGCTTTGACTCATGTCTTGGAGTAAAGCTTCTCTAAGATGGAATAACATACCTTGGGTGGTGGTGTGGTTCTTGCTCATGTAGTTGAACTTGTGTGGGTGCTCAAGGTTGATGTAGCTCATCAAGAGTTAGGAGCACCACTTGGAGTTTGAGTTCATCTACCTACATGGGTTAGTTCTTGCAAGGAAGAGCACTTGTGTATCCAAAAATGACAATCATGAAGCTCAACATAGAATTTGTCAAAGGATATGTTTGAATGGTTTTGTGCTTCCTTGTCTTCAACCACCATTGTGTAGAGTCTTGGTGATGTAGAGATTGCTCAAGATGTGAGTGAGTCGCAATCTCATGGAATTAGATTCAACCAAGCACCTACATGGGTTAGACAACATGCAAGGTACAAATATATCCAAGACATAAGATAGTCATCATAAGAGATATATCATGGATTAGTCATAAGCTCATGTCTTGCATGTATCCAGTGGAGTTTCTACTCCAAGTTCGAAGCATCAATGATGTTCAATTCACCTCTCAACCTGCAAAATACTTTCTCATCAAGAGGTTTAGTAAATATATCCACTAATTGCTTATCGGTGCGAATGTGCTTAAGATTAATGTCACCCTTAGCAACATGGTCTCGAATGAAATGATGACGAACTTCAATATGCTTAGTTCGAGAATGTTGTACATGATTATGACCAATTTTGATAGCACTTTCATTGTCACAAAGCAGTGGAACATGTTTCACATAAATCCCATAATCTTTAAGAGTTTGGGTCATCCAAAGTAATTGAGCACAACATGAACCAGCGGCAATGTATTCCGCTTCGGCGGTGGATAAGGATACCGAGTTTTGTTTCTTGGAAGACCAAGACACAAGAGATCTACCAAGAAATTGACAAGTACCCGAAGTGGACTTTCTATCAACCTTGTCTCCGGCATAATCCGAGTCGGAATAGCCAACAAGATCAAAAGAAGACCTCTTAGGATACCAAATGCCAAAATTTGGTGTATGGATTAAATATCTCACTATCCTTTTCACAGCCTTAAGATGACATTCTTTAGGAGCAGCTTGATATCGTGCACACATGCACACGCTTAGCATAATATCGGGACGTGAAGCACATAGGTATAACAATGAACCAATCATAGAGCGATAAACCTTTTGATCAACCGGTTCACCATCTTTGGTCAAATCATTATGTCCACTAGTAGGCATGGGTGTAGACATACCTTTGCATGTTTGCATATTGAACTTCTTGAATAAGTGCTTGGTGTACTTCGTTTGAGAGACAAATGTACCTTCCTTAGTTTGCTTGATTTGCAAACCGAGAAAGAATTTGAGTTCACTCATCATAGACATCTCAAACTTCTCTGACATAAGCTTTCCAAACTTTTCACTAAAGAGAGGGTTAGTTGAACCAAATATGATATCATCAACATAAATTTGGCATACAAATAGTTCTCCATTAACCCTTTTAGTAAAAAGAGTAGAATCAATTTTACCAATTTCAAAACCACTTGTAATAAGGAACTTGGTCAAGCATTTATACCATGCTCTAGGAGCTTGTTTAAGACCATAAAGAGCTTTGTGAAGTTTGTAAACATGATTTGGTTTCTTAGGATTGATAAAGCCGGGAGGTTGTTTGACATAAACTTCCTCCTCTATTTCACCATTTAGAAAAGCACTTTTAATGTCCATTTGGTACAAGGTGATATTATGGTGATTAGCATAGGCAAGTAAGATGCGAATGGACTCAAGTCTAGCAACGGGAGCATATGTCTCACCATAGTCCATACCTTCGACTTGTGTGTACCCTTGGGCGACGAGACGTGCTTTGTTGCGAACCACTTGTCCATCTTCATCTTGCTTGTTGCGAAACACCCATTTTGTACCAATGATGTTGTGGTTGTTGTCGGGCTTCTCAACCAATGTCCAAACTTGGTTTCTCTCAAAGTTGTGTAGCTCTTCATGCATAGCGTTTATCCAATCCGGATCTTCCAATGCTTCTTCAACCTTCATAGGTTCAATGCTAGAGATGAATGAATAGTTTTCACAAAAGTTAGCTAAACGAGTTTTTGAGCGAGTGATTCTCCCGGTTTGTATATCATTGAGGATTTGCTCAACGGGATGATCTTTGGCAATTCTTGCTTGAACTCGTGAGAGCTTTTGCTTGGGTCTTCGTTGAACATCTTCTTCATCTTGTTCTTCTTCTTGGCCTTCTTCATTGTTGACGTCATCGTTCTCTTGTCGTGGTGGAGAAGGAGGTTGTTGATGTTCGTCTTGATGCATTTCCTCGTTTTCTTCATCTTGGTGTGTCCCACTTGTGGATGCTTCCGTGTCAATTCTTGGTTCACCTTGTCGTGAAGTAGAAGCTTCCACTTGGATGGATGAAGTACTCTCCTTCACCTCCGTTGGACGAATTTTGCCAATGGACAAGTCTTGGATTGCTTCTGAAGGGTCTTTGTCTCCTACATCAATTGGCAATTGCTCTACTTGCGAGCCATTAGATTCATCAAACTTCACATCTACCGTCTCTTCAACCTTTCGGGTGAAATTGTTGTAGACACGGTAAGTGTGAGAGTTTGAGCCATAACCAAGTAGAAAACCTTCATGAGATTTAGGAGAAAACTTTGAACGACGATGCTTATCAAGAATGTAGCACTTTGAGCCGAATACTCGAAAGTATCCAACTTGGGGTTTGTTACCGGTGAGAAGCTCGTATGCCGTCTTGCCGAGTAGGTTGTGAAGATATAAGCGATTTGTTGTGTGACAAGCTGTCTCAACCGCTTTTGCCCAAAAGTGCTTCGGCGTCTTGTATTCATCAAGCATCGTTCTTGCCATTTCGATGAGTGTCCGGTTCTTCCTCTCAACGACTCCATTTTGTTGAGGTGTGTACGTAGCCGAGAACTCGTGTGAAATCCCTTCTTCGTCAAGAAAGGTGTCCACATTTGCGTTCTTGAACTCCGTTCCGTTGTCACTCCGAACCTTCTTGATCTTCACGTCAAACTGATTTTGGGCCTTCCTAGCGAAGTTTTTGAAGATCTTCTGGACCTGCGACTTGTCATTAAGAAAGAACACCCACGTAAATCTTGAAAAATTATCAACTATAACTAGACCAAAAGAATTTCCACCGAGACTCTTGTAGGCGTTGGGACCAAAAAGATCCATATGAAGTAGCTCGAGTGGCCTCCTTGTGGTCATGATGTTCTTCACGGGATGTCTTCCTCCAACCTGTTTACCTACTTGACAAGCACTGCAAAGTCTATCCTTATCAAATATGACATTGTTAACTCCAAGGATATGATTTCCTTTAATAAGCTTGTCAAGGTTTCTCATGCCAACGTGACCTAGTCGTCTATGCCACAACCAACCTTTTGAGGATTTAGCAACAAAGCAAGTTTTAGGTTGTGCCTTTTTAGAGAAATCGACAATGTAAAGATCATCTCTACGCATACCAGTAAAGACCATTTTATGATTGTCTCGACGAAATACTTGGCAATCTACCTCAGTAAATAGGACATTCAAACCGAAATCAGCAAGTCTAGATACTGAAAGTAAGTTGTAGCCGAGAGATTCAACGAGCATGACATTTTGAATGGAACTATCATGTGAGATGGCCACCTTACCAAGGCCAACCACTTTACCCTTTGAATTATCACCAAAGGTGACATATTTTCGAGGGCCGTCATTTTCAGCAAGCTCACGAAACATCTCTTCATCTCCGGTCATATGATCAGTACATCCACTATCAAGAACCCATTCCTTTCCTCCTGATTCATATCCCCGAAGATTTGCCATAAGACCAAAATGTCTCATTGCATCATCAAGATCGAAGTCACTATCATCATCATCATCATAGTATCCATGTTCATCATGATCTTGTGACTCATCATTTCCTAGAGAGGTTAATTCATTAGAAAAATGATCATCAAAGTGGTCACTTTTATGAATTCTTATAGCTTCGAATATGATATCACTAATGATTCCAACATCTCCTTTAGCATGCTTAAGATTAGTAAGTTCAAATAGACAATTACCAAAACTAGGATCACTAGAGTTCATCTTACTCAAGGCAATAGATTTATGGAGAATTTCATCCAAAGTTTTCAAGGAATGATCGGGAAATCGTTCCTCAAGAAATTTCCATATAGTATAGGCACAATTAAGAGTAGGCAAACTAGCAATCAAATTTTTGGGCAATCCTCTAATGATGAGCTCAATAGTTCTAAGATTGCGAATCATGTCAATATCTTCATCTAGGGTAGGATGCAAAGGATCAATATGAGGTGCACAAGGGCTAGCAATATACTTGTTCAAATGATATTGATTGAAAATTACAAGCATCTCATTTTTCCACTCATGAAAATACTCTCCATCAAGAATAGGCACTCTATGTCTAAGACTCCCTAAGGTAGACACATCCATCTTCCTCCAATGGTGATTAAACCAAGGCAATGGAAACCAAAGCTCTGATACCACTTGTAGGATCTAGAAGTAGATGTGTCTAGAGGGGGGTGATTAGACACTTAGTGCTAAAGTTGCAATTTTTAGGCTTTTTTGGTTTGAGTGGAGTTTTAGGCACAATTTCAACATACACAATACATATCAAGCAAGCATGCAAAGAGTATATGAGCAGCGGAATGTAAAGCATGCAACTTGCAAGAATGTAAGGGGAAGGGTTTGGAGAATTCAAACGCAATTGGAGACACGGATGTTTTTCCCGTGGTTCGGATAGGTGGTGCTATCCTACATCCACGTTGATGGAGACTTCAACCCACGAAGGGTAACGGTTGCGCGAGTCCACGGAGGGCTCCGCCCACGAAGGGTAACGATTGCGCGAGTCCACGGAGGGCTCCACTCACGAAGGGTAACGGTTGCACGAGTCCACGGAGGGCTCCACCCATGAAGGGTCCACGAAGAAGCAACCACCAAAAAGGGTCCACGAAGAAGCAACCACCCACAAAGGGTCCACGAAGAAGCAACCTTGTCTATCCCACCATGGCCATCGCCCACGAAGGACTTGCCTCACTAGCGGTAGATCTTCACGAAGTAGGCGATCTCCTTGCCCTTACAAACTCCTTGGTTCAACTCCACAATCTTGTCGGAGGCTCCCAAGTGACACCTAGCCAATCTAGGAGACACCACCCTCCAAGAAGTAACAAATGGTGTGTAGGTAATGAACTCCTTTGCTTCAAATGATAGTCTCCCCAACACTCAACTCTCTCTCATAGGATTTGGATCTGGTTGAAAGAAGATTTGAGTGGAAAGCAACTTGGGGAAGGATAGAGATCAAGATTCATATGGTAGGAATGGAATATCTTGGTCTCAACACATGAGTAGGTGGTTCTCTCTCAGAACATATGAGTTGGAATTGTGCATGTGTTCTGATGGCTCTCTCTATGAATGAAGAGGAGGTGGAGGGTATATATAGCCTCCACACAAAATCCAACCGTTACACACAGTTTTCCAATCTCGGTGGGACCGAATCAACAAACTCGGTCGGACCGAAAAGATAAACCTAGTGACCGTTAGAGATTTTCGGTGGGACTGACATGCAACTCGGTAGGACCGATATGGTTAGGGTTTGGGCATAACATAATCTCGGTGAGACCGATTACACAAACTCGGTGAGACCGAGTTTGGTAATAAGCTAACCAGAGAGTTGGTCAGGTAAACTCGGTGGGACCGATTTGCTCTTTCGGTGAGACCGAAAAGTTACAAAAAGGAAACACTGAATTTACATTGCAATCTCGGTGGGACCGATTCGCTCTTTCGGTGAGACCGAAAAGTTACGAAAGGGAAACAGAGAGTTTGCAATCCCATCTCGGTGAGACCGAGATCCCTATCGGTAGAACCGAATTGCTAGGGTTTGGCAATGGCTTATGACAAGTGAAACTAGGTGGCGCCGGATAGAAAGAATCGGTAGGACCGAGTTTGGCTTAGGGTTTAGGTCATATGTGGAAGTGGGAAAGTAGTTGAGAGTTTTGGAGCATATCACTAAGCACATGAAGCAAGAGGCTCATTAAGCAACACCTCATCCCTCCTTGATAGTATTGGCTTTTCCTATGGACTCAATGTGATCTTGGATCACTAAAATGTAAAATGAAGAGTATTGAGCTTGAGGCTTTAGCCAATCCTTTGTCCTTAGCATCTTGAAGGAGTTCCCACAACTTTTAGTCCATGCCACTCCATTGTTGAACTTATCTGAAACATGCTAGATAGAAATGTTAGTCCAACAAGAGATATGTTGTCATCAATTATCAAAACCACCTAGGGAGCACTTGTGCTTTCAGTGGTGAAGGAGCGTGGTACTCCAGCAGGGCTTCGCCAAGCACCGCAAGAGACGAGGAGGGAGAGGGGTAGGGCTGCGCCAAGAAGGAGATTGAATTTGTGTCTCTGGCAGCCCAAAACCTCAAGTATATATAGGGGGAGGGGAGGGGCTGCACCCCATCTAGGTTTCCACCCCTAGGGGTGGCGCCCAGCCCTAGATCCCATCTAGGGGGTTGGCCAAGGGGGGAGAGAGGGAGGCGCACCACTAGGTGGGCCTTAGGCCCATCTGAGCCTAGGGTTTGCCCCCTTCCACTCTCCCTTGCGCCTTGGGCCTTGGTGGGGGCGCACCAGCCCACCTGGGGATGGTCCCCTCCCACACTTGGCCCATGCAGCCCTCCGGGGCTGGTGGCCCCACTTGGTGGACCCCCGGGACCCTCCCGGTGGTCCCGGTACGTTACCGATAAACCCCGAAACTTTTCCGGCGACCAAAACAGGACTTCCCATATATAAATCTTTACCTCCGGACCATTCCGGAACTCCTCGTGACGTCCGGGATCTCATCTGGGACTCCGAACAACATTCGGTAACCACGTATATCTATTCCCTATAACCCTAGCATCATCGAACCTTAAGTCTGTAGACCCTACGGGTTCGGGAACCATGCAGACATGACCGAGACATTCTCCGGTCAATAACCAACAGCGGGATCTGGATACCCATGTTGGTTCCCACATGTTCCACGATGATCTCATCGGATGAACCACGATGTCGAGGATTCGATCAATCCCGTATACAATTCCCTTTGTCTAGCGGTACGATACTTGCCCGAGATTCGATCGTCGGTATCCCGATACCTTGTTCAATCTCGTTACCGGCAAGTCTCTTTACTCGTTCCGTAACACATCATCCCGTGATCAACTCCTTGATCACATTGTGCACATTATGATGATGTCCTACCGAGTGGGCCCAGAGATACCTCTCCGTCACACGGAGTGACAAATCCCAGTCTCAATTCGTGCCAACCCAACAGACACTTTCGGAGATACCCGTAGTGCACCTTTATAGCCACCCAGTTACTTGTGACGTTTGGCACACCCAAAGTATTCCTATGGTATCCGGGAGTTGCACAATCTCATGGTCTAAGGAAATGATACTTGACATTAGAAAAGCTTTAGCATGCGAACTACATGATCTTGTGATATGCTTAGGATTGGGTCTTGTCCATCACATCATTCTCCTAATGATGTGATCCCGTCATCAACGGCATCCAATGTCCATGGTCAGGAAACCGTAACCATCTATTGATCAACGAGCTAGTCAACTAGAGGCTTACTAGGGACATGGTGTTGTCTATGTATCCACACATGTATCTGAGTTTCCTATCAATACAATTCTAGCATGGATAATAAACGATTATCATGAACAAGGAAATATAATAATAATCAATTTATTATTGCCTCTAGGGCATATTTCCAATAGTCTCCCACTTGCACTAGAGTCAATAATCTAGTTCACATCGCCATGTGATTAACACTCACAGGTCACATCGCCATGTGACCAACATCCAAAGAGTTTACTAGTGTCGCTAAACTAGTTCACATCATCATGTGATTAGGACTCAATGAGTTCTGGGGTTTGCTCATGTTTTGCTTGTGAGAGAGGTTTTAGTCAACGTGTCTGCAACAATCAAATCCGTATGTACTTTGCAAATCTCTAGGTCATATTATAAATGCTGCTTCCATGCTCCACTTGGAGCTATTCCAAATGGTTGCTCCACTATACGTATCCGGTTTGCTACTCAGAGTCATTCGGATAGGTGTTAAAGCTTGCATCGATGTAACCTTTTACGCCGAACTCTTTATCACCTCCATAATCGAGAAACATGTCCTTATTACTCCAAGGATAATTTTGACCGCTATCTAGTGATCCACTCCTGGATCACCTTTGTACCCTCTTGCCAGACATGTGGCAAGGCACACATCAGGTGCGGTACTCAGCATGGCATACCGTATAGAGCCTATGACAAAAGCATAGGGGACGACGTTCGTCCTTTCTCTTTCTTCTGCCGCTGTCGAGCTTTAAGTCTTAACTTCATACCTTACAACTCAGGCAAGAACTCCTTCTTTGACTGATCCATCTCGAACACCTTCAAGATCATGTCAAGGTATGTGCTTATTTGAAAGTACCATTAAGTGTTTTGATCTATCCTTATAGATCTTGATGCTCAATGTTCAAGTAGCTTAATCCAGGCTTTCCATTGAAAAACACTTTCAAATAACCCTATATGCTTTCCAGAAATCCTACGTCATTTCTGATCCATAATATGTCAACAACATATACTCATCAGAAATTCTATAGTGCTCCCACTCACTTCTTTGGAAATACAAGTTTCTCATAAACTTTGTATAAACCCAAAATCTTTGATCATCTCATCAAAGCGTACATTCCAACTCCGAGATGCTTACTCCAGTCCTTAGAAGGATTGCTGGAGCTTTGCATACTTATTAGCATCTTTCAGGATTGACAAAACCTTTCGGTTGTATCACATACAACCTTTCCTCAAGAAAATCGTCGAGGAAACAATGTTTTGACATCCTATCTGCAAGATTTCATAAATAATGCAGTAATCGCTAATATAATTCCAACAGACTCTTAGCATCGCTATGAGTGAGAAAGTCTCATCGTAGTCAACTCCTTGAACTTGTCAGAAAACATCTTAACGACAAGTCAAGCTTTCTTAATGGTGATACTTACCATCATTGTCCGTCTTCCTTTTAAAATCCATATGTACCTAACAGCCTTACGACCATCAAGTAGTTCTTCCAAAGTCTACACTTTGTTTTCATACATGGATCCTTTCTCAGATTTTATGGCCTCGAGCCATTTATCGGAATTCAGGCCCACCATTGCTTCTCCATAGCTCGTAGGTTTATTGTTGTCTAGCAACATGACTTCCAAGATAGGATAACGTACCACTCTGAAGTAGTACGCATACTTGTTATCCCACGAGGTTTGGTAGTGACTTGATCTAAAGTTTCACGATCACTATCATAAGCTTCCACTTCAATTGGTGTAGGTGCCACAGGAACAACTCCCTGTGCCCTGCCACACACTAGTTGAAGAGACGGTTCAATAACCTCATCAAGTCTCCACCATCCTCCCACTCAGTTCTTTCGAGAGAAACTTTTCCTCGAGAAAGGACCCGATTCTAGAAACAATCCCTTATTGCTTTCGGATCTGAGACAGGAGGTATACCCAACTGTTTTGGGTGTCCTATGAAGATGCATTTATCCGCTTTGGGTTCGAGCTTATCAGCCTGAAACTTTTTCACATAAGCGTCGCATCCCCAAACTTTTAAGAAATGACAGCTTAGGTTTCTCTAAACCATAGTTCATACTGTGTCATCTCATCGAAATTACGTGGTGCCCTATTTAAAGTGAATGTGGTTGTCTCTAATGCCTAACCCATAAACTATCGTGGTAATTCGATAAGAGACATCATGGTATGCATCATATCCAATAGGGTGCAGTTATGATGTTCGGACACACCATCACACTATGGTGTTCCAGGCTGTATTAGTTGTGAAACAATTTCCACAATGTCTTAATTCTGTGCCAAACTCGTAATTCAGATATTCATCTCTATGATCATATCATAGATATTCTTGTCACGACTATCTTTCAACTTCACCCTGAAATTACTTGAACCTTTCAATAATTCAGACTCGTGATTCATCAAGTAAATATACTCAACATCTACTCAAATCATCTGTGAAGTAAGAACATAACGATATCCACTACACGCCTCAGCACTCATTGGACTGCTCACATCAAAATGTATTACTTCCAACAAGTTGCTTTCTAGTTCCATTTTACTGAAAACGAGGCTTTCAGTCATCTTGCCCATGTGGTATGATTTGCATGTCTCAAGTGATTCAAAATCAAGTGAGTCCAAATGGTCCATTTGCATGGAGTTTCTTCATGCATATACACCAATAGACATGGTTCGCATGTCTCAAACTTTTCAAAAACCGAGTGAGCCCAAAGATCCATCAACATGGAGCTTCTTCATGCATTTTATACCGATATGACTTACGTGGCAGTGCCACAAGTAGGTGATACTATCATTACTATCTTATATCTTTTGGCATGAACATGTGTATCACTACGATCGAGATTCAATAAACCATTCATTTTAGGTGCAAGACCATTGAAGGTATTATTCAAATAAACAGAGTAACCATTATTCTCCTTAAATGAATAACCGTACTACGATAGACATAATCCAATCATGTCTATGCTCAATGCAAACACCAATCTCGATGGTAGAGGGAGCGTGCGATGTTTGATCACATCAAGCTTGGAAAAACTTCCAACACATATTGCCAGCTCACCTTTAGCTAGTCTCCGTTTACTCCGCAGCCTTTTATTTCGAGTTTACTAACATTTAGCAACCGAACCGGTATCTAATACCATGGTGCTACTAGGAGTACTAGTAAAGTACACATTAACACAATGTATATCCAATATACTCCTATCGACCTTGCCAGCCTTCTCATCTACCAAGTATCTAGGGTAATTCTGCTCCAGTGGCTGTTCCCCTTATTACAGAAGCACTTAGTCTCGGGTTTGGGTTCAACCTTGGGTTTCTTCACTAGAGCAGCAGCTGATTTGCCGTTTCATGAAGTATCCCTTCTTGCCCTTGCCCTTCTTGAAACTAGTGGTTTCACCAACCATCAACAATTGATGCTCCTTCTTGATTTCTACTTTTGTGGTGTCAAACATCGCGAATATCTCAAGGATCATCATATATGTCCCTGATATATTATAGTTCATCACGAAGCTCTAGCAGCTTGGTGGTAATGACTTCGGAGAAACATCACTATCTCATCTGGAAGATCAACTCCCACTCGATTCAAATGATTGTTGTACTCAGACAATCTGAGCACAAGCTCAACAATTGAGCTTTCCTCCCTTAGTTTGCAGGCTAAGAAAATCGTCGGAGGTCTTATACCTCTTGACGTGGGCACGAGCCTGAAATCCCAATTTCAGCCCTCGAAACATCTCATATGTTTCGCGACGTTTCAAAACGTCTTCGGTGCCTCAACTCTAAACCGTTTAACTGAACTATCACGTAGTTATCAAAATGTGTATGTCAGATGTTCGCTACATCCACAGACAACGTTCGAGGTTCAGCACACTGAGCGGTGCATTAAGAACATAAGCCTTCTATGAAGCAATGAGGACAATCCTCAGTTTACGGACCTAGTCCGCATAATTGCTACTATCAACTTTCAACTAAAATTTCTCTAGGAACATATCTAAACAGTAGAACTAAAGCGCGAGCTACGACATAATTTGCGAAGACCTTTTGACTATGTTCAGGATAATTAAGTTCATCTTATGAACTCCCACTCAGATAGACATCCCTCTAGTCATCTAAGTGATTACATGATCCGAGTCAACTAGGCCGTGTCCGATCATCACGTGAGATGGACTAGTCAACATCGGTGAACATCTTCATGTTGATCGTATCTTCTATACGACTCATGTTCGACCTTTCGGTCTTCTGTGTTCCGAGGCCATGTCTGTACATGCTAGGCTCGTCAAGTCAACCTAAGTGTTTGCATGTGTAAATCTGTCTTACACCCGTTGTATGTGAATGTTGGAATCTATCACACCCGATCATCACGCGGTGCTTCAAAACAACGAACTGTCGCAACGGTGCACAGTTAGGGGAAACACTTTCTTAAAATTATTATGAGGGATCATCTTATTTATTACCGTCGTTCTAAGTAAACAAGATGCATAAACATGATAAACATCACATGCAATCAAATAATAGTGACATGATATGGCCAATATCATATAGCTCCTTTGATCTCCATCTTGGGGCTCCATGATCATCTTGTCACCGGCATGACACCATGATCTCCATCATCATGATCTCCATCATCGTGTCTTCTTGAAGTTGTCTCGTCATCTATTACTTCTACTACTATGGCTAACACTTTAGCAATAAAGTAAAGTAATTACATGACGTTTAAGTTGACACGCAGGTCATAAATAAATAAAGACAACTCCTATGGCTCCTGCCGGTTGTCATACTCATCGACATGCAAGTCGTGATTCCTATTACAAGAACATGATCAATCTCATACATCACATATCATTCATCACATTCTTCTTGGCCATATCACATCACATAGCATACCCTGCAAAAACAAGTTAGACGTCCTCTAATTGTTGTTTGCATGTTTTACGTGGCTGCTGTGGGTTTCTAGCAAGAACGTTTCTTACCTACGCAAAGACCACAACGTGATATGCCAATTGCTATTTACCCTTCATAAGGACCCTTTTCATCGAATCCGATCCGACTAAAGTGGGAGAGACAGACACCCGCTAGCCACCTTATGCAACTAGTGCATGTCAGTCGGTGGAACCGGTCTCACGTAAGAGTACGTGTAAGGTCGGTCCGGGCCGCTTCATCCCACAATACCGTCGAAACAAGATTGGACTAGTAACGGTAAGCATATTGAACAAAATCAACGCCCACAACTACTTTATGTTCTACTCGTGCATAGAATCTACGGAATCGACCTAGCTCATGATGCCACTGTTGGGGAACGTAGCAAAAATTCAAAATTTTCCTACGTGTCACCAAGATCTATCTATGGAGAAGCCAGCAACGAGGGGAAGGAGAGTGTATCTACATACCCTTGTAGATCGCTATGCGGAAGCGTTCAAGAGAATGGGTTGAAGGAGTCGTACTCGTCGTGATCCAAATCACCGGAGATCCTAGTGCCGAATGGACGACACCTCTGCGTTCAACACACGTACATCCCGATGACGTCTCCCATGCCTTGATCCAGCAAGGAGAGAGGGAGAGGTTGAGGAAGACTCCATCCAGCAGCAGCACAACGGCGTGGTGGTGGTGGAGGAGCGTGGTACTCCAGCAGGGCTTCGCCAAGCACCGCAAGAGACGAGGAGGGAGAGGGGTAGGGCTGCGCCAAGAAGGAGATTGAATCCGTGTCTCTGGCAGCCCAAAACCTCAAGTATATATAGGGGGAGGGGAGGGGCTGCACCCCCATCTAGGTTTCCACCCCTAGGGGTGGCGGCCAGCCCTAGATCCCATCTAGGGGGGCGGCCAAGGGGGGAGAGAGGGAGGCGCACCACTAGGTGGGCCTTAGGCCCATCTAAGCCTAGGGTTTGCCCCTTTCCACTCTCCCTTGCGCCTTGGGCCTTGGTGGGGGCGCACCAGCCCACCTGGGGCTGGTCCCCTCCCACACTTGGCCCATGCAGCCCTCCGGGGCTGGTGGCCTCACTTGGTGGACCACCGGGACCCTCCCGGTGGTCCCGGTACATTACCGATAAACCCCGAAACTTTTCCGGCGACCAAAACAGGACTTCCCATATATAAATCTTTACCTTCGGACCATTCCGGAACTCCTCGTGACGTCCGGGATCTCATCCGGGACTCCGAATAACATTCGGTAACCACGTATATCTATTCCCTATAACCCTAGCGTCATCGAACCTTAAGTGTGTAGACCCTACGGGTTCCGGAACCATGCAGACATGACCGAGACGTTCTCCGGTCAATAACCAACAGGGGGATCTGGATACCCATGTTGGTTCCCACATGTTCCACGATGATCTCATCGGATGAACCACGATGTCGAGGATTCGATCAATCCCGTATACAATTCCCTTTGTCTAGCGTTATGATACTTGCCCGAGATTCGATCGTCGGTATCCCCATACCTTGTTCAATCTTGTTACCGGCAAGTCTCTTTACTCGTTACGTAACACATCATCCCGTGATCAACTCCTTGATCACATTGTGCACATTATGATGATGTCCTACCGAGTGGGCCCAGAGATACCTCTCCGTCACACGGAGTGACAAATCCCATTCTCGATTCGTGCCAACCCAACAGACACTTTCGGAGATACCCGTAGTGCACCTTTATAGCCACCCAGTTACGTTGTGACGTTTGGCACACCCAAAGTATTCCTACGGTATCCGGGAGTTGCACAATCTCATGGTCTAAGGAAATGATACTTGACATTAAAAAAGCTTTAGCATGCGAACTACATGATCTTGTGCTATGCTTAAGATTGGGTCTTGTCCATCACATCATTCTCGTAATGATGTGATCCCGTCATCAACGACGTCCGATGTCCATGGTCAGGAAACCGTAACCATCTATTGATCAACGAGCTAGTCAACTAGAGGCTTACTAGGGACATGGTGTTGTCTATGTATCCACACATGTATCTGAGTTTCCTATCAATACAATTCTAGCATGGATAATAAACGATTATCATGAACAAGGAAATATAATAATAATCAATTTATTATTGCCTCTAGGGCATATTTTCAACAGCGCCTCCATCCATAGCCGGGCATGCGTGTCCGTTTTGCTACCTATTGCCACCCTAAATGGACGAAATCCGGACAAAGCGGACATCCGTTTGGGGTCGTGCGGTGGAGTTGGGCTCACAGATGGCCAGAGGCCTCAACGCGGCCCCACTCAGCATCAGGGCGACACTGGCAGTGCGTTTGGATCCTAGGCGAGCCCTATCTTCCTAGCCTTGCTAGGCAAGGATAGCCATTTGATAAGGTAAATTGAGCTAACTTTTAAGGGCAATCTAGCCTGCAACTGTCACAAAAAACTCGCTGATGGAGGCAAGCCAATTCGGCTCTCCCGCACGGGCAAGAGAAGAGATCGTGGGCACTTTGGACAGTTAACACTTAATTTGCTTCTCTTCCAAACAGTCAGGCTTGCTTTTGACAAGTCTAGCCGTGGCGGGCTACATAAACCTTGCCCAGCTAAGCTAGGTGAGCTAGCAAATCAAACGTCCCCTGGCACTCCGCGAGGTGAGCCAATGAGCAGCAGTCTGCTCACCTTTTTCAGTCCATAATTTTAAGCAATCGATTAATAATAGTTTCCTGCTGCATCTTAATTGGCGGGGGAGTGTTCTAATTAGGTCAGATATTTCGGACTAAATAAATTTGTTGTTTACAGCCTAATAAAGAACCCAAGCTAGCGATGGTGGGAATAGGAGTACAACCGATTCATTTTATATAAAAGAAATAGAGGTGAATGTGAAGTTAATGAACTAACATTGACCGAATGGTCGGTCAACTCTCTTGTTGCTCTAGTTTGAACATCAAACTCATAAAGAACAATGGCATCAAACTCAGACAGGGATCAAATTCTTGGCACAAAATTTCAAACAAACGAAAGATCTTAGAACGGCATCCAGCATTGTGTACACATATTTGGCAATATCCACCTAATCAAAGCGGTGATGTGCGGCGAGCAGTCTTGAAGCTAAGTCTTATGCAGTCCCTTTTGAAGAACTACAAATTTTATGATACTACTCAAGAACGACACTTCGCATATAATTGATTCAATCCTTACAATTTGAGGCAGTCCTACGATTTGGCATGAAAAAAAAGTTGTAGCTTCACCCCTCTTAAGATTGAGTCCCGCTTCGGTACACCCCCCCTCCCTCACAAAACGTATAAAGAATAGTATGGACATGTACTGAAGCAGAAGTGCCTAAGATTTCTTTCAAGCTCTGCCACTGGCACCGTATACCAACATAGTATAAGAGCATCTCCAGCCATTGAGCCCTCCAGGAGGCATTTTTTTCGCCGCTTGAGGGGCTGTCGGTGAAACATTTAGTCCGGGGGTGGAAAAATGTCCCCTCGTTGCCCCCCCCCCCATGCACGTACCCCTGCCACCATCATCACGCGAATCGCCCAAGCGCGTGTGCTTGACCATGACCATGGACACGCGCCGGACTTCGCAAAGAAGGGCTTGAGGCCAGCGGGCGCGCTGGCGTAGACGGTGCGGCCGCGCGAGAGGAGCAGCAGGTGGCTGAGGATGCCGAGGATGCACGCTGGGCTGGCGCCATCGCTCGTGCCGGACCTGCTCGCTAGCCGCGGCCTCGAACGCGCGCGCGAGGAAGGGTGCGGCCCCGGAGACGCCGATGATGGGCTTGTTCATGACGAGCGTGCCGCTGTCCGAGCATCGCGAGCATCTCCCTGGCCATAGCATCGTCCTTGGCCTTCCTACGGCACCGGCGGCCCCGCCGCGACCAGCAACTGTGCCCGCGCCGCTCCGCCCGGCCACCGCGCGCTCCTCCTCCGCCCTGGCCTTGCCCGCTCCAGCCACGGCCCCGCCTCGCCAGCTCCGACCAGCGCCCACTCCGGCCTGGCCAGCCCGTCCCGCCCATGCACGACGAGCTCTAGCCCCGCCGGCACCAACGCGCGCTCCACGCAGGTGGACGCCACGGCGGCGGCGGCCCCCGCGCCCGGGC
>NC_041386.1:644026307-644034025 GCF_002162155.2 Triticum dicoccoides
GGAGGCGGGGCGGGGCGGAGGAGGCGGGGCGGAGGAGGCGGGGCGGCAAGCTCTAGCCAGAGCGAGGAGCAGGATGCGGCAGGAGGGAGAAAGAGGAGAGACAGTTTTGCATGCGGTGGCCTCGCAGAGAAAGGAGGGGGGAGGAGGGGGGAGAGGCTGGCCCGTGGGTTTAGCCATGCAAAAAGTAATACCGGCGGCCCCAAGTGCCTCCCGATGAGCTGGGTGTGGCCTGAGATCGTCGGAGCTATATTTTTTTTAAATCTGATAAAAAATAAAGGCTTGGGTGTATGAGTGGGGCATTTTTTGCCCGTCAGCGTTCGAAAAATGGCTTGGGGGGCGTCTTGAAGGGCCCAATGGAGATGCTCTAATAGTGCATTTCTTTCACAGCAGATTTGCTAATACACAACGAGATATGATGATACACCTTGAAACATAAAACCAACTCGACATTCCGTAATGATCTTAAACAAGACAAGCTTCCAGAAACCAAAAAATGTGACAGACGAATCTCACATGCATGATAGAATAAAAGAAAAAAACACTCTTTACTCACGAGTCACGACGTGTTACGACCGCATTCGTAGGGCCCGATGACTTGAGCATCGCTCTCTCTCTATTCTACGGCCACGTGCAGCTGATCATGGAAAATTTCATGCGTTTCTTTCCCCGAAATTGCCATTTATCGGCTGAATGCTCCCAAAGAGAAAAGTCCAATTTGGCAATCATAAAGGAAAGAAAATAATCACACAACTTACTACGCCGTATGTGTATATAAGTGCTCCCATGGCCACGCGATCCAGCACATCTTTTTCATCCATTTGTCTCCAACCAAGAAAGAGGCCACGGCCGGATAAGACTCACCAAGCTTAGGTAAGCAACTCAACAATGGAGGGGGTGGGAGCAGCACTACTGTGGAGCCAAGTGGTTTCGCCACCGTCGTTCCAGGCGATGCTGTTCACGGTGGCGGCCATGGCCGCCGGAGCGTTCGCCGTGTACTTCTACGCGCCGTCGTGGCGCCTGCGCAGGGTCCCCGGCCCGCTCGCATACGGCCTCGTCGGCCACCTGCCGCTGCTGGACAAGCATGGCTCGCAGGCGTTCGGCGTCCTCGCAAAGAAGTACGGGCCCATTTACAGGTTCTACATGGGCAGGCAGCCGCTGGTGGTGATCGCCGACCCGGAGCTGTGCAGGGAGGC
Organism: Triticum dicoccoides; assembly: GCF_002162155.2. Classification (NCBI taxonomy): domain Eukaryota; kingdom Viridiplantae; phylum Streptophyta; class Magnoliopsida; order Poales; family Poaceae; genus Triticum; species Triticum dicoccoides. Next base: position 644,027,501 of record NC_041386.1, read on the forward strand.
CGGCATCAAGAAGTTCAAGAACATTGTCGACAGGAGCGTCCCGGTCACCATCGCTAGCTCGCCCATCCACTACAAGAGCCTCCTCTTCACCAAGTACGTATACTACAGATTAACACACCTGGTCTATGTTACGTGATGGTAAATAAACAGTCTTGCTAAGTCTCAGTCAACTGATAATTAACGAAGTCTCAATCGACTGATAATTAACAAAGTCTCAGTCGATCCTATTAGATCTTACATTGATATTTTTTTCAGTTTTTCTTTTAGCCTTACTCTTTTTTGCATGTTATGTCATTTGATTGAGACTTGATTAAATCTTAGTCGACTCAGACTTAACCACACCCATTAATAAATTAACCGCGTGTATGTGCAGGGGCTCGACATGGCAGGCGATGCGGAACGTGATCATCTCCATCTACCAGCCGTCGCATCTGGCGAGCCTCATTCCGGCCATCCAGCCCTACATCGAGCGGGCGGGCAGCCTGTTCTGCCCCGGCGAGGAGATCACCTTCTCCGACCTCTCCATCAGGCTCTTCACCGACGTCATCGGCCAGGCCGCATTCGGCGTCGACTTCGGCCTCACCAAGGACGCCGACGACGCCGAGAACGAGAAGATCATCCATGACGCGCCCCGCGACTTCATCCAGAAGCACCTGTACGCCACCACGTCCCTCAAGATGGACCTGTCCGGCTCGCTGTCCATGCTCGTCGGCACCTTCCTGCCGGCGCTTCAGAGGCCGCTGCGGCAGATGATGCTGCGCGTGCCGGGCTCCATGGACCGGCGGATGGACGAGACCAACGCGGCGCTCAGCGGGGAGCTCGACGCCATCGTGGCGGAGCGGGCGGCGCAGGCCGACCGGGGCCAGAAGAACTTCCTCTCCGTGCTCCTCAACGGCATCGACACCAGCGACGCCATGAGGAAGCTCTTCACGCCGGACTACGTCAGCGCGCTCACCTACGAGCACCTGCTCGCGGGCTCCGGCACCATGTCCTTCACGCTGTCGAGCCTGGTCTACCTCGTGTCGGCGCACCGGGAGGTGGAGGAGAAGCTGCTCCAGGAGATCGACGCGTTCGGGCCCAAGGACGTGGTGCCCGACGCCGACGACCTCCGCACCAGGTTCCCCTACCTGGAGCAGGTGCTGAAGGAGACGATGCGATACTTTCCCGGCTCCCCGGTGGTCTCGAGGGAGGCGACCGCTGACGTCGAGATCGGAGGCTATTTCCTGCCCAAGGGGACGTGGGTGTGGCTGGCGACGGCGGTGCTGGGGAGGGACCCGAAGCAGTTCCCGGAGCCCGAAGCTTTCCGGCCGGAGCGCTTCGACCCGGAGAGCGAGGAGTGCAAACGCAGGCACCCCTACGCATACATCCCCTTCGGCATCGGCCCGCGGGCGTGCCCGGGGCAGAAGTTCGCGTTCCAGCAGCTCAAGCTCACTGTCATCCACCTCTACCGCCGCTACGTCTTCAGACACTCGCCCGGAATGGAGTCCCCGCTGCAGCTGCAGTTCTCCATCGTCACCAACTTCAAGAACGGTGTCAAGCTCCAGGTCGTCCAAAGGAACAACTAATATGATTGTAACAGCCACTTGAACTGTTTTTTTAACGTTTTTCTAAGGATAGCTACTTGAACTGTTGAACATCGATCGCGAACGATAGTACGTTTGCGATCCGTTCAACATGTGCGAATTATGATTCTTGAAAGTGTGTAATTGATTTGTTCAATTTAGTAAAAGTTGAGGTTTGAGAATTAGTGAAGCCACAATGAGCTTTTGTGTGGTAGTTTTCTTTTTCATTTTCCTTTCGAATTAGTGGAGTCACGTTCAACATCAAGGGGCCGAATCTGTTCTTGGCTCAATGGCACTGCTTTGGAGACTGGAAGAGGGTAATGGAGGGAGGTCCTTGGCAGTTTCGAAGGGATCCAATGGTTCTTGTTGAATATGATGGATTCACCGATGTGGCGGAGTATGCACTGGACATGTATCCGCTATGGGCACGTATTAAAGGCCTCCCGGACGGCCTCACACGGAAGAAAGAGCTGGCGGAGAAGGTGGCAAAGAAGGTGGGAAAGCCTCCCTTTAAGTGGTTGTTAATGAAGGAAGGATTAACCCTTCTAGTCATCTTCGAGTAAGAGTTTTCGTGAACGTGGATGAACCTTTGGTGAGATTTGTGCCAATCACATTGAAAGAGAGGAAGAAGTATCCAGTTAGATATGAGAAGCTCCCAGATTTTTGTTTTTCTGTGGACGTATGGGGCATGTAGTGGAAGAATGTGGTGATGGCATACATGAACCTGCTTCGTGCGAGTGGGGAGATTGGCTACACTGGACTAATGAACTATCTGGGGCAGGTGGAGGCGATAGAGGAGGGAGCTGGATGGGTTCAGGGAGAGGAGGTGGATCTATGGGTGCAAGAGGGAGAGGCGGGAGAGGAGATGGTGGTGGAGGCGGTGGTAGAGGTGGCCGTGGGCAGGCACCAGTAAGCGGGCAAGGCAGCGTGGGGCAAGCGGCACCCGTTGACAATCCGGTGTTGGGCGAGGATGGAAAGAATATCAAGAAAAGATTGATAAATGTTGATGGGTCTATTAATGTGAGAGGCCAGGAGGTCCCAAACCTGGTAGGCAAAGTCTCAAATACAGTTTTGCAGCTAGAATATGCAGTAGCTGCGGATACTTCAGCTTGTGGTGGTGTAAGCAATGCAACACCAGGGAAGGTGCCAATAGTAAAAAGGAGGAAGCAGGGAGGAGAGGTTGATGGAGTTGATTCAATAATGTCTGATGAGGCGGCCTCCGTGCTGGAGGACCGCCGAGCCCAATGAGTCTACTCAGCTGGAACTGCCGGGGAGGGGGGAATTCCTGGACAGTTCGTGAGCTCGCGACTATTTGCCAGTCGCATTCCCCCAATTTGGTTTTTCTATGTGAAACTAGGCAAAAGGCGGAAAAGATGAGGAGGATTCGTGGTCGTCTCGGCCTGAAGGGGTTTTGTGGTGTGGATAGTGCAGGCATGAGTGGTGGGTTGGCTCTGTATTGGCATGAGTCGTATGTGGTGGAGATCCTTGACAAAACCGATCGTTATATTGATGCTCAGGTGCAGGTAGACCAAAACGCAGAAAAATGGAGGATCACTTGTGTATATGGAGAGCCGAGGGTTGAGAATAGACATATTATGTGGGAAAAGCTGCAGAACCTGAAAACCACGAGTGACTTACCGTGGTTAGTAGTGGGAGATTTTAATGAGGCTATGTGGGACTTTGAACATATGTCGGCGACCCCGAGAGCTGAAACTCAAATGGTTGCTTTCCGGGACTGTTTGGAGGTATGTGGTTTGGTGGATCTCGGTTTCGTAGGGGTACCTTTTACCTACAACAATAAATGAGCTGCTGCAAATAATGTACGGGTTCGACTGGATCGAGCGGTAGCTACAAACATGTGAAGGAACCTGTTTGCTTTCTCTGTTGTTTCACATATTCCTTCACCATGTTCAGACCATATAATGTTATTGCTCAAAGCATCGGCCGACCAAGGGCCGATGGGTGCTAGACCGAGGCGGTATGAACTGTTCTGGGAGTCTGATGGAACATTGCCAGAGGTGATCAAGGAGGCATGGGACACGGTGGGGGGTGTACGCAACCTAGCCCAGCTGCGTGACGCCCTATCAAAAACAATGATCTCACTCGGTCGATGGGGTAGGAAATTCGGTAATGTTACAAGGGAGCTTGCAAAATCCAGATCCCAGCTTGAGGAACTTGTGCACATGAATGCGGATCAACAGGATATTCACAGGGTGACAGATAAAATGAATGAGTTGCTTTATCAAGAAGAGATGATGCGGCTGCAAAGATCGAGAATCTCATGGCTGAAAGAAGGGGATAGAAATACAAAGTTCTTCCAGAATAAGGCGGTATGGAGGGCACGGAAAAACAAAATCAGACAATTAACTGATAGTGTTGGTGTGGTGCACTCAGAATTTGCAGCGATGAGTGAGATTGCAAATAAATACTTTCACGAGATTTTCTCGGTGGACGCAACACTTGTACCAGGCCCGGTCCTTGATTTATTGGAGCAAATGGTGACTGACGAGAAAAATGCTAAACTTTGTGCGCCGTTCTCTGATAAAGAGATATCTGACACAATGTTTCAAATAGGGCCACTTAAAGCGCCAGGGCCAGATGGTTTCCCCGCGAGGTTTTTTCAGCGGAACTGGAGCATTGTCAGAGATGATGTGATTGCAGCGGTTAAGGACTTTTTTGATACTGGAATCATGCCAGAAGGGGTAAACTCTACATCCATTGTGTTGATCCCTAAAAACTCTAACCCTGCAAAGATTTCTAATTATAGGCCCATCAGTCTTTGTAATGTAATTTACAAGGTGATTTCGAAGTGCTTGGTGAATCGACTTAGGCCCCTCCTAGACACTCTTGTTTCTCCAGAACAGAGTGCCTTCGTGCCAGGTCGGATGATCACGGATAATTCTCTTGTGGCTTTCGAGTGTTTACATTATATCAAACAGGAGAAAGATCCCACGAAGAGTTTTTGTGCATATAAGCTGGACCTGTCAAAAGCTTATGATAGAGTGGATTGGGTTTTCTTGGAGCAGGTGATGCAAAAGCATGGTTTCACTCAGCGATGGATTGACTGGATTATGACGTGTGTCACATCGGTGAGATATCGTGTTAAATTAAACGGGACCCTCTTGGATTCATTTGCACCGCCGCGTGGGCTTCAGCAAGGAGACCCCCTTTCTCCATTCCTATTTCTGTTCATTGCGGATGGGTTATCGGCAATTTTAAAGAGTAAGGTTTCAGCAGGCAGTGTTACACCAGTGAAGGTATGCAGAAGAGCACTGGGTATTTCACATTTGTTATTTGCTGACGATACTTTGCTGTTCTTTGAGGCTTCTAGTGAACAAGCAGAAAATGTTAAGGCGGCCTTGATCATGTATGAGAGGGCTACGGGGCAGAGTTTGAACTTCAATAAGTGCTCGATATTTTTTGGTGCTGCATGTCCAGGGGCGGTACAAGAGCAAGTGCGAGATGTTTTGGCTGTCACTTCGACGGTGTTTGAAGAAAAGTATTTGGGCCTCCCAACCCCCGAGGGGCGTATGTCAAAAGGGAAATTTCAGAATCTGCAAACTAGTCTTACCAAGCGTCTGATCTAATGGGGTGACGGCCTCTTGGCGCAACCAGGAAGAGAGATCTTGATTAAAGAAGTAGCTCAAGCATTGCCAACGTATATCATGGGGTTTTCAAGCTACCCTTCTCTGTGTGTGATGACTTGACACGGATGGTAAGGAACTTCTACTGGGGTTCTAAAGGAAAGAGGAAGGTCCACTGGAGAGGCTGGGATCATTTGCTTCAGCCTAAAAGCAAATGGGGTGCTGGTTTCTGGGACTTCCGGATGTTTAATCAAGCTTTGCTAGCCCGGCAGGCGTGGCGTTTGTTGACGAAACCTGAAAGTTTGTGCGCGCAAGTGTTGAAAGCGAGATATTACCCCTCTGGCAATTTGGTGGACACGGTATTTTCAGGTAATGCCTCTTTTTCATGGCTTGCGATATCTCATGGTCTTGATCTTTTGAAGAAAGGGCTGATATGGAGAGTTGGGAACGGGCGTAATATTCGGGTGTGGAGAGATAACTGGATCCCGAGACCATACTCCTACAAGCCAGTATCGCAACAAGGTCGGTGTCGTATTCGGTTTGTTGCTGGGCTGCTAAATGAAAATGGATCCTGGAACTTGGAGGTGCTACAGCGATCCTTCTTACCTGCGGACGTGGAGGAAATCCTGAAAATTCGAGCATCCCCTAGGCTTGGGGGACGACGTCATTGCATGGGGTCCTGAGAAATGTGGCACGTTTACGGTCAAGTCGGCATATAATCTAGCGTTTGAGGAGGCGAATAGGGCTACAACTGTGTCCTCTAGCTCGGCGCCGGATGGTAGGCGTTCGTGTTGGCAATATATATGGAAATGCAGCGTCCCCCCAACAGTACGAAACTTCACATGGAGATTGTCAATTGATTCACTGCCTACTTGGAAGAATAAACACAGAATTGGTTTGGAGTTGAGCAGTATATGTCCTGTATGTGGGATAGAGGAGGAAGATAACTTCCACCCATTCATTAGGTGTCAATTTGTACGGGACTTATATGAGCAGATGACCACTTTGTGGCAAATTCCAGCGCTGAAATCTTTTCTGAACTCAGGCAAGAGTGGCTCCTCAACTCGCTTGGCCAAATGAATGAAAATCAGCGATGCATGGTCTTACTAATCTTCTGGAGAAACGGTCTCTCAGCAGACCTATCACTCTGCCAGGCATAACCACGACCTCCTCCCATGGAAGAGAAACCACGATGCTGTCCATCATCATACGCATCATACCCATCGTCCCCCCACTGGCCTTGGGCGGATCATGTGACTCTCTACTGTTCGACCTCTGCCTCGACTGCAACGGTCCCGACCGGTTCTGAGGTGGCCTCGCGACAAAGTGAGGCGGAGGCGCGGCCCGAGGCTGGCCACCCGTAGGCGTCGGCACAACCC
>NC_041386.1:644034322-644040727 GCF_002162155.2 Triticum dicoccoides
CCAGCAGCAGCCACACCGGCCACGCCCGGCGCCTGAGGCCGAGGCTCACCACGACCCGCAGCCGGCTGAGCCACGGATGCCGCAGTCGGCGCCGGGGGCCTGAGCCCGCCCCTCCTGGCCGAACCTGGCAGAACACCTCCACCACGGCCGGCCTGCGCGGCCCCGACAGCGACCGGGACTTTCTGATCAACCGGAGCAGAACCACCCCGACCACGCCCGGCTGGTGCCGTCCCGGCAACGTTCTGAGCAACAGGAGCCGTACCAGCCCCACCACGCCCGGCCGGCGCCGCCCCGGTGACGACCAGCCCCTTCTGTCCAGCGGGAGGAGCGCCTCCCCGACCCGCCATGGACGCAAGCGAAGGGATGCGGCGCACTCGACCAGCTCCGCACACAGCAAAACCAGGAACACCACGGCGATGTCGAACCCTAGGAGGCGGCGATGGGATATTGCGTGATCGATCTTCGATCATACCCATGCATAGGCCATCGTCCAGCACCGATGTGGCAACCGGGATAGCCTGGGCCTCATACCCAGCTATCCCCGGCCCACACTGGTCCGGTCTAAGATGGGCCGAAAGCACCTCCGCAGACCGGGCCGAAGTCACATCTTCGGGCCCAGCTGCACCAGCCAAAATTTTCGAATGCTCGATCCGCGCCTGCCGGATCTCGGCCAGCCGGCCAGTCGCCGGCGCCGGCATCACCGCCACCGTCGCCGGGCCTTTCTTTTTCTTCCTCTGAACAATTTTCCACGCTCCCGCTTCAAAGAAATCAGAAAGAGTAGGCTTCGGGAGACTCACCTTGGGAAGAGGACCTCGCCATGGCCGGATCGCCGCCGCCGCCATACGACGATGAACGATGCGCCTCACCACCTCGATGTTGTCTTCCTCCTTCAGCCCCGATCGCGCCGGATCATCACGCGGGACCGCCAAATCGACAAGTAGGGCGACCTCGTGCTCCTCGTAGCCCACTTGGAACGCTTCACAGATCGCATCAGATGGCGTCGGGGATCCCGCCAGCGACTCATCCCCGTCCGAGTCACTGGCCTCGCCTTCCGATCCATCGATGCCGTCCGCCAGCGCCCAAAATCTACCCCCAACCCTCCGCTCCATGGCGGGGGAGGCCGTCCGAGGCGCCGCCCGCTCCATCCTATCTTTGATCGCTGGCTAGCTGACCTTCACTAGGCCTAAGCGAGTTCGAAGTTGGAGCCTAGAGTCAAGCTCAAATTATTTTTCCGCCCCACTACAAGGCTAGCTACAACCAACCATCGGGTGTATTGAGGTGGCCGTGAGGCTTCACGCTCATCTAATCAAGGCACCGTGCTGGACGAGGACGATGAGGATGATCGGGGTATCGCGCGCACCGGTGATAAATGTCGTCACATGAGTAGCCAGTGGAAACGGGAAAACCCCAAAGGAACGGGAACCTGCTGGTGCTCGACGAGACGACCGTGCGCGCCTGAAAATCCCGGCCTCTGCACCGACTAAGGATGCATACGGCCATTTTAATATGAGTACCAAGATAAACATTGTCTTCAGAATTTTTTAAATGAGTATCAAGATATTTTTTGATGAGTGGTTCCATCACACACTAAACTTGATCCTCAGTAAATGAGGGAAAACCCCTGTGCATTACCTGTCAATTCTAGGAATTGAACTGGGGTCGTTAGGCTGCACAACCGCATGCCCAACCACTGAACCAAGGCTCTCTTTGCGAAAAAATTAGAAGGTTTGACTTCTAAATATAATAACACAACTTATATTTTAAGATGAAGAGAGTGGCTATAATCAAGCAGTCATGCTTATACCGACGTTGACCTGGCCGGAACAGATCAGACAGTCTCTTTGATCAGGGTTCCTACATGAAAGAAGTGGAGTTTGGAAAAGGAAACGCAATGCTTAAACCAGCACTGCTAGAGGAACAAATTTTCAATACCATCACTTCGACTCCTAGAAAATGGCGTGGATGTCATATACAGACATGCATACAAATAAGAAGCGGCCCCTTTTCCTTACAATTTCTGAAGGCCAGTACTACTACTAGTTTCTGAGCCTGACAAATTGACAAGTGAACAAAGGCCGGGAGAGTGCTGTGCTGATGCCTGATGATCGAGTATATCAGAACAATATTGGTATGATTCCGAAATCAACCGAAGAATAGAACATGCAGCGACCGACCGTTGTACATCAACGGAGGAGTATCAGTATCTTACAAGCACAATCTGTGTGCAAACGTCAAATTTATATTTATCGACTGATGGCACTAGTCTTACCAGATACGTACAAAACTAAACACATATACTGCCCACAGATCACAGAACCAAAAGACTCAAGCAGGATCACACATACAACCACACTAGCTTCATATCAACTTGGTATAGCTAGCTAGTAGTTACACGACGATACAGAGGATACGCACACACGTGCACCGTGCTATGATCTCCACCGGTGCTCTACTCGGAGGAGAGAGATCATCACGCCCAACCACCGATCGAGAAGTCACAATTGCCAAAGGATAGAAGTTGCCCTACCTTAGTAGAGGTGAGAAGTCGCCGCCGCCGCCGTGGACGAGGCCGCCCCTGCCGGCCAGCCATGGCAGTTTCACCCCGAGCTTCCTCAAGAAACCAAGCAGCCTAGCCAGCTGCAGCTTGATGCAGGCCAGAGGTAGCTAGCCAACGCCGGATCCATGCCCTGGGTTGCTGCGTACTTGCCCACGGGCCATGGCCGAGGGCACACTCCAAGCGAAGAAGAGCACAGGCATGCAGCTGGTACTGGTAGCTTATGCCACCACCATGACATAAGCTATCTGAGATCTTGTGGCCTACATGGTGTGCGTGCAGGACGCCGGATTGGATAACGGAGCGTGCCCTGCCCTGCCCCTGCCGTACGTGGGCAGGACCGGGCGTAAGAGGGGGAGAAGAGGAAGCTCCCATTGGGTGCTTTTATCTGCAAGTGCTGCGCCTCTACGAGACCTCCAGGGGCTTTCTGCCTTTGCTGAAAAAGAACCCGTTTGTTTAGTCACGCCTTTTCCATTGGTACCTGAAACCACAGTTTTGCATCGACCCACATGAACTCTGCTTCAAACTCAACTCCAGTCCAGACTCCAAATCTCTTCATATCTAGTACTCCTTCCTGTGTGTCAAAGTAGACTAAGATTTGCCGGCGTTCGCAATTCAGGGACAGTTCAGGGAGCAAATATTGCAGGTTTGCCGGGGAACTGTGTGGCGGATGGAACATGGGAAGTCGAGGGTATCATCCTGGGGATATGCGGCTTTTGTCACGGGGGTGATCGATGCCATGCCACCAACTTTGATGTGGCCTTTTGCTGCGCCTGCGCTTTCCGTCGCTCGATCGCCTTTTTCCGGCCGCGCGCGGCATCTCGCGAAGGATATCCGAGATGAGGTACCCCTAGCTGCGTTTTCAGTGCTTTCCTGCTCCGCTTTTGGGTGCTCTCCCGCTTTAACGAGGCGAGGCCTAGCTGTGCTGTGTTGTCAGCATCGACATCCTGCACCGTTCCTGCAATGCCATGGTGAGATCACCGCACCAGCGTGCGTGGTGGCGTGGCACTCCGAAGACTATGAACTGAAATGCGGTGGCGTGTTTGGTTACATTGCCGATTCAGCCTGGCCCGGCGAGCCTGGCTCTATTGAGCCGGTTTGAGGAGATGCAGGTCAAAAAGTTTAGATGCACATAGTTTGGTTGCCTGCATGCCCCTAGTTGCATGAGACAATCATTTTTGACCCAGCGTTTGGTTGCCCGCATTGCATTAGGTGCACATATGACATGGTGTTTGGTTGCAACCTGTATAAGGCGTTTTCACCACTTTTAACTAGTGGTGACCTTATCACACACAATCTGAACATAGTGCCAACTAGTTAAACAAATGACAGTTTATCCTAACTATAAACAAATGACAGATCAAATTGTTAAGAGCCATTGGTTAAATAGGGGATAGTTTATCGGTGTTGCTGCTTCATCTTCCTCTTCTGCTTCTGCTGCTGCTGATTCTTCTTCCTCTTCTCCTATGCTTCTGCTGCTGCTGTTTTTTCTTCCTCTTCTTCAAATCCTGCACTGACCTCTGTTAAGCCACATTGCCTCTGCCCACTTCAACCTTTTGTTCTTCCAAGCGTCATTGTCAAATGCCTCCACACCATGGCTTGAGCTAACAACATCGTCAGGCTCGACCTCTTCCTCCTCAGGCACGTGTTCATCAAAGCCCCATTGGAGGATCCAGTTATGCAGAATGCAACAAGTAAGAACTAGCTTAACTTGAGTGGAGTATGGGTGGAATGGATTCTGATCCAGAATCTTAAACCTATTCTTCAGAGCTTCAAATGCCCTCTCAACAGTTACTCTAAGGCTGGAGTGTCTGAGATTAAACAGCTCCTGTGCAGTCCTAGGAAAGTTCCTACCAGAGAACTTGTTGAGATGGTACCTTATTTTTCTGAAGGGTGGAAGAATACCCAGCCGACATGCATAGCCAGCATCTCCAAGGTAGAACTTGCCGTCAGGGATGTTGATCCCATCAGGTCGACTCATGTTGTCAGTGAGAATATTTGCATCATGCGCTGACCCCTCCCAGCCAGCCAGCACATATGTGAACTTCAGATCAAAGTCAACAGCAGCAAGCACATTATGGCTTGTGTAGTGCTTCCTCCCCCTGTATGCTGCAGACTGTGACCTAGAAACTCTGGCAGTGACATGACTACCATCTATTGCCCCAATGCAGTCCTGAAAATGGCATCACTAGCCTGTGTTAGTACTGAACTTGAACAATACAAGCATATCAAGCCATGAAAAGTGCATATTGTCAATGCTCACCTTGAAGTATGGATACCATCTTGGGTTTCCGCGAATCTTGGGTGGAGTCTGGCCAGATGGTCTCCTGATCATCTCTCCTCTAATCTCCCCAACAGCAAAAAGCACCTGCTTGAAGTACCTAGAGATGGTCTCCATTGATCTCCTGAACGTGTTGTGAATGACCTTGAACCTCTGGTTATGGCCAACAACATGGAGGAACATGGTCAGTTGCTTTTCAACACTGGTGTTGATGTTATCTTGTAACAGGCCCCTGTTCCTGAAGGTCTCGACAAGCCTGGCAAATGGTGCTCTTTTCATTCTAAGCATCCGCAGAGCTTCAACATCATTGAAGTTGTAGATGTAGTTCAGATTTTGGATCCTCTCCTGTTCCCGGGGAAACAATGGACCATAGTGGATCAACGGTCTCCCATCACGACAAATAGCTCTCTCGTGCATGAACATGATCCATGCCTGAATCACACTAATCAGTGCTGCTGCCTGGATTATCATCCTCATCCGTGCGTCCATAACCTAGTCTACATCGATGGTTCGTTCAGTGGGAAATCGATCCTACACCTAGCTTAAAGGCCTAACCACCGAGCTAACAAAGGGGAAGGGGGTGCTGCTTACCGGCATCGGAGACGAGGACGGCGTAGGGGGAGCCATGGCACAGAGTAGGTCGACCAGACGGTGGCCAACAATAAGGGGAGCACCAGATCCGCCGCAAACGCCGCCGCCTCTTTCGCGGCCGCCGCCTATAGCGAAGATCTGAAATCGCGGCCGCCGCCGGTGGTGAGGCAGTAGCGAAGAAAATGGGGCAGTGGCTATGGGTGAGCGAGTGAAAGAGGGGTGAGGCTAATTTGGCGCCGGTACGGCGCGCCAGATTTCCATCTTCCGTCATCCCCCCTCGCCCGCGCCTCGCTCCCGCCCGTGCGACCTCGCGCCGCACTCAGCCTGGCTCGCGAGAAACTGTCGATCCGAGGGTTTCCAGCGAGCCACCCTCTGGGCTGCTTTGAGAAGCGTGCGATGTAGGCCCAACAGGAAAACTAGACAACCAAACAGGTCTCTCCCTTCCCGCGCGGGCCTGGTTGGGCTCGGTGCGGGCAACCAAACACGCCCAATGTAAATGTCAAACAATAAGTGACACATATGTGCCATGAAGTAATATCAATCTAACTTTTTTACACTAAGTTGCCATCCAAAAAAAACCTTCAAAAAAAACTTGAAACTTGCCAGCCAAACATAAAGTTTACACAACTAAATTTGCCATCCTCTTGTAACTAAACTTGTCATCAAAAAACGTCAGGACGGAATTACTTTGTGCAACACATGTGGCACTTAGGTCCGTGTATTCCACTCAAATTGCTGTGTTTACGTGATGCATGCATTGTTTCCATGATATATGTGTGCATCAGCAAACAAATGGATCATAGATGTTCGATCTTCACATGCGTGCCAGTTGCCACGTTTCTATGCTTTGTCTTTCCAATTTTGGATTTTTCTTTTATTACCAAACCAGTCAACATGTATCATTCCCTCGCAAAAAGAAAGTCAACATGTATCATTACTATGTCAAAATACAGAGCACGGGCACGCGTCACTGAAGCCC
>NC_041386.1:644041193-644044868 GCF_002162155.2 Triticum dicoccoides
TGCTAGTAACTAATGGCCGCTGCAGTTTGCTCAGTACTACGTTCTCACGAATGCATACACCCATCATCTTCACGCATGCACAGCTCAGTTGCTACCCAACCATTGCTACTTAGGTGCTCGGCTGCTCCATCTTATCGGGCACGACTGCCATCACACTGGCTCGATGCTGACTCTTGAAGAGCTCTACCTCTGAGCCGCCACTAATCCATTGCCTCTGATGTTCTTGCTTGCATCTACATGAACGGCCGGCCGTTCAGCTACTCCTCGTCCAGTCATTTTGGTTCCCCGTATGAGTATGATCGGCACTCCTATTGACTTGGTCTCATTAAGGATCTCAACAGCACATACTTGAATTGGGACTAAAAAGAGACTGAAAAGCTGATCTGTAGTACCCCATGGTTTGGTAATGACGCATCGATGTTTGAAAGCTCAGCCAGATATATTTATCCAAGTAGACAAGATGTGAGTGGACAAGATGTATGTTTTGGTCCAGTTAATTAGTTCATTTTTGAAGTATATATGTATGTACTTTGCAACCAATATAGGTAATATTAGAGACTTTTTACGGTGCATCATACTCCTGTAAATAGTGGGTAGTATATAATTGATCCAATAGTCATTATTGATCCCTGATTTTTTCTCTTGAGGACATTTTGGTAATTGGCTGTTAGGGTAGATTAGTCCTTTTTAATGATAATTTTATTGATTAATAATATGAGTAATTGCAATGACTAATAACATAAGTAATCACACCTGGAAAAAAGAATTGTCCCTATCTTAGTTCGTAGGTTTCCCATCTCATTCTCGTAGAGTTCTTCATTTTCTGCCGCCGCCTAGCTGCCCGGCGGCCATCGCCTGAGTCGCACAGGGGCGGCCGCTCCTTCTCCCGCCCTGCCGTCGCCGCCGCAGTATCTTGGACGGGGCCCCAAGATCTTCAACGGCGCAGCCACCCCGCGCCGCCCGGCGGCCCTCTCTCAGTCGCACGATGTTCGGACGGCGCCGGAGATCGGTTCCTTCGCGGGTCGTGGTGGAGATCCCTCGCATTGGTATGTTGCCTCTGATCCTCCCCAAACGCCATAACCATCACCTCAGATTATGAGTTTGATATTGTGGGAAACGTGTTACTTCTTAGAAGAACTTAATAAGGTTTTTGAAAACCAAGATTTCTCAGAACCTGAATTTTTGGATAGAGATGATAAAGTTGCTTTGGTGTCTATGCAGTTCAGGATAAGTATGCATATGTATATTTTACGAAGCATTCGAGCCAACACACACCTGGAAGCTGTGATGCGATTTACATTCATATCACACAGGAATGAAAGTGTATGTACGGCCTGTATGCCCATGCTATGTGAACAGAAGCAATCTTGAACAATAAACATGAAAACAATGGGTTAAATTACTCTGTAATAAGGATGTCAGAGATTCTTGGTTCAGTTACGGATGATAATCTTTGACAATTTATAATTAATATGGTTTAGTTCTAGCATATTTTCTTTCATGTACATATTAACGGGCATTGTTGTTTCTTATGACAGGATAACGACATGGGTGGTGAAGGCATCTTGATAGATGAATTTATGGAGTATGACTCGATGGTCAGGCGGACATTTAAAAGCGAGAACGAAGCGTACAAGTTCTACTTAGGGTATGTGAAGAACAAAGGGTTTGTGACTAAAGTTAGTATGATGACTCGGGGGAGAAAGAGAAAAGAGAACAATGACGAAGTGTGTGCTAAGAAGAAAAGACCTTTGAAGTTTATGTATTTTCAGAAATATTGTACATGTTGAACCCTGTTTCGATACCATGTTAATTTATTTAATTTTGTACAGGAAAACACCTGGAAAGTCAAATAGACAGACTTAGATGACAAGGGGAACACAAGTATTATACATTCAGATTTTTACGATGGCATTTATCATCAGAGTTATATTTCTGCTTTGAATGAGATGTAGACGCACACTACAGTATCACTTTTATGAGATTACAATTGAGAAGATGCATCAGTGTTGTCTCTTGTTGTTAGCGTACTGGCCTCTTCTCTAGTGCATGATTACATGCCCATCTTCTCTTTATGTTTGTAACAGTCGACAGGTGAATGAACATCCTTGCAGTTTCTCTGGTGCTAATCCTTATCACAGTGGCCATGCATGCCCGTGCCAATCATACATTACATGGAATTGATCAATCATGTTTCAAAATCGATCTGAATGTTCAGACGCTTTCTCTTGGACCATCGGCGCATTATGAATCAGTAAGAGCAAGAAAACCGCCAAGATCCAATACGTTCATTTAGTTCAACAATGAATGATCTCAGGCCCACAAAAAAATTCTCTAGCTGACATCTAGTCTTACAAAGTGGGGATTAAAATTCTAGCAACATATATGATCATGACGAACCAAAAAAGTATTAAGTATATAATACATCTGTATCTCCCTTCTTGTAATTTCTTGGCGAGCATTATCTTATTCGACGTGGCCTTCTCCCCTGAAGTATGCAGCTCTGACGCTAGAGAGTATAGTTTGGTCTCTAATTCTGATATTTGTTGATCCTTCTCCTTCAAAACAAGGCCGCAGTAGGCAGTAGCCAATGCATCTTCGTGACAACTGTCCATAGCCATTCTGCAGTAGTTGACCATCTGCTCAGTGTAATTGTTGAGGAGGTCTTCCTGAATGAACGACTTGCAACCCTACATACATTAATAACATGGGGAAAAGTACAAGTCAATGATAAAACACTAATATCATGCATGTTGCATTTTAGGTAGCACAGTAATACTTCAGAAATGTCTAGGTTGGAGGCCGGGCGATAGGCCGAGAAAGAAGAAAATGAAGTGATTGGATGGATTGAAACCGTGTATATAATGGGCTATTTTTCCATAACACACACAGTGACACAAGCAACAAAGCTTTGATTGTAGGTGAGTTTAGAATTGATTTGTGCATTCCATCACCTGGACGTATGGATTTTTGGGGTCATTCATGAACAAATTTTACAGGGGCTGCTTCTTCGTTACATGAGAATCATTGGTGCCAGTTGCATCCAACCTCTATACATGAGCTCCGTCCGTGGGGTGATTAGAGAGGCCGGAAGATTAGCAATGTCTAGCAACAAATAGGAGAGTACCTAACCTGAGCCACCAATCACTAATCTCTTTCGAACGCCAGCACTAGGAATCAGCAGACAAAATAAGGACCGAACACTTGATGTGCCCCTGGGGAGTTAGTGCAGTACCTATGAGAGGTTGGGGATGGCCACGAGGAGGTCGGCGTGACATCGTTCACCACGGGCTTCTCCGGCGGCTGTGTGCTGCCTACGAGGAGGAGAATCAATCGTGGATCCCACCCACCATCGTTTGATCTGGATCGCCGAAGAGGAGCCCGTGCTGGAACTAGATGGATGTGGAGCCCGAGATGTGGTTACGAGATATGTCGAACTCCTCCATCTTGGCGACGCGCAGGGCCGTGACGGACGGCTACGGGGCATGCGGAACTACCAAAACTGCCCCTGATCGCAAAATATACTACCCAAAATCTGCAGTAGTATTTCCATATCTAGGCCGTCCAAACAAAAAAGTGAACGACCAATATTGATCTGATGCACCGTAAAAGGTCTCTAATATTAATATAATTTTTCTGAAGGCTATGAGTTCTAGTTTATTGCAGTGGTTAAAA
>NC_041386.1:644045004-644049595 GCF_002162155.2 Triticum dicoccoides
CTTGTCAAGCTCCGCCACTGTTCACGATGATGCTAGATTTCACCCCATCGTAGCATAGATGAAGCAGATGATCAAAATCTTTGGATGATAAGAAGGAAAACCATTAACCTTGTTGCTACAAAGGAGAGATAGAACTCTTTGATCCCCGGCGACCCGTCGGCACAAAGACCTTGTCACAAAGGGGGCGAAGCCTGGACATATGCGGTGCCACCGGCTCCTTAAACATGACACCTCCCGGAACCCTACTCCCAGCCATGTGTACATGCTAGGTGTCCGAGTTTCTGCGCCATTCCTACTACCGGTGATGATGATTGAGGAGGGAACATATGTTTCCGCCGACGGGCGCAAGAGGAACATTCTTTGCTGGGGCATCATGTGGTATACCTCCTTTAGTGTAATTAGCCTGCATACAAATTATTTTTTCAAGGAGCCGACGGGAGCGTTGCCTTTCGCTTATAGACGAAAAAAAAGGTTTATCTAAATTCCTCAACCAACCTTATTACTATGTTTTAGGTAGATGTGTTTTCCTGTGTTCCCAGATGCATGAAAATAGAGCCAATCATGGCTACGTACGAATAGGTATAAATCTTTATGAGTGCAAACAATATTTTTTGTAGGCGTGTTCCGGACTGAATTCTTCTCAAAACTGCGTTCGATTTTTTTACTAAAACAAGTTAAGTTAAAATTGGATGCTATTACTCCCTATCCAAACAAGCACTTATCGAAAAAAAAATGCTAAATGGAGGACAAGCTCCATTGAGCTCTTAATTTTTTGAAAAAAAAGTTGAAGCCATCAACAAAATATTGCAAACACTATTGAAAACGCAAAACTTGTCTTCTTTTTTCAAGTTGACGTGCATGGCCAAGCTCATTGCATGGATTTGACCTGGGCAGATCGACATCACAATGATGCATATCGCCGTGAGCACTAAGCACCCCTATACTAACCTCGAGCTGTTCACGTCAAGAACCAGGAACGGTTTTCGGAACCTTCCGTTCGGGTTTGAGAAAATTTCAGAAGTTTTTTTTTCTGTTTTTTTCACCGGTTTTCTTTCCTTTTTTCGTTTTCTTTCTTTCTCAATTCATTAACATTTTTGAAGTACCCGAATATATTTTAGATCCATGAAATTAAAATTTGGGAATATTTTTTAAGTTTGTGAACATTTTTACATTCAAAACACTTTTTCAATTAGTGAAACAATTACGAATTCGTGAATATTTTTTGTATCAACAAACATTAATATTTTTTTGAATTCATGATTCTTTTAATTCATAAATATTTTCATATTCACAAATAATTTTTGAATTAAAAACAAAATTTTTAACTCAGCGAATATTTTTTCTCTTCACGAATATATTTCAAATTCACGAACAATTTTAATTACGCGAACAATTTTACAAATTCATGAACAATTTTATATCAATTTTGTTTGGTTTCACAAACTTTTTAAATAATTAGACATATAAAGACATTTTGTTTTCTTTTTAGAGCAATCCTGGAAATAGATAAAAAACAAATCGTTGCACTAACTCAACGACAACTATTATTGATCGAAGGGAGTATGTGATAACAAAAATGAAAGAAAAAGAGGTCCATGTCGCATGCCCCGCACCAGGCTCGCTGGGACTAGAAGAGTGTGAGGGTGTCGCGGTCCTAACCTATCATTGCACCTGTAAAAAAACATATCGCTGCATTGGACAGGGCTACGAATGGATCGTTGTAGGCGAGCGAGCTCACAATTGCATAAAGTGATAAACAGCACCTCCTGATGGATAAGATCACGGATGCTATATCTGGCTTATAGCGATTATAGCATCCGTCCACCGGAAGGCACGCATATATAGGGACGACCTATTAGCATAGGTCTGCTTTCGCAAGCTCAGGTCACTCGATCGCTCACCCGTTCGGGTTCGGCTATGTCTTGCTTCTAGTGAGATGAACCTTCCACTGGCAGGAAGGGACGAAGTAATTGGCCGGCCTAGTGGCGCTGTTTGTTTGTTCGTTCACTCAATTTTCTTTTTTTCTGCTTTACTTTTGTTACATTTAAAAATCCTAAAATAAACATATTTCAAAAAAGATCTTAAGTTTGGCAAAAAAATAATTTTTTATTTGAAAATGTTAATCGTATGTAGGAAAAATGTTGACCATGTATTAAAAGAATGTTAATACTTGATTTGAAAAATGTTAATCAAACATTTTTTGAAAAAGTGTGCATGGAAACAATATTGCCACATATTATGAAATGTTGATCTTGTATTAAAAACATGTGGACATCAAAAAATATAAGTGGGCATCAAAACATACTCCCTCAGTGCTCATCTTTAGTACAATTTCATACTAGAATTAGTAAAATGTTGAGACATTTATTTTTGGATGAAGGGAGTATAAATTTTAAAAAAATATTAATCATGTATTTGAAAATTGTTTATTTGTAAATAAAAAATATTTTTGATGTATATAGAAAATATTTAATGCTTATTGAAAAAGGTTAACATGTGCTGAACACAAAACAAAACCGATGAAAATTGGCAAAAATACAAGACGAAAAGACAAAGAACACCGAAGAAAACGAACAAAGAAACTAAAGTGTAAAAAACAACGAAAGAAAAAAACAATTAAAAACAAAAAAAAGGAATTTACAAAGCATTAACCAAAAAGTCCGGTGAGGAAAAAACAAAGAAAACCAAAAAAATGGAAAATATAGAAAACATGTCAAAACCGATAGATAAATGAAGAAACCGGAGAATAGAAAACCAAAAAAACTAAAGGAAAACATAAAGAATCTAAGGAAAACAAAACAAACAAAAATTAATTAAAAAACAGATAAATCCAAGGCAGCGGCGTACATGCAGTGATTATACCACAGGAGCGAGTAATGGCGCTAATGGGCTAGCCGGCTGGTGGAGCGCCTCAAGCGAGAGCTTATTCCATCTCACTATAAGCCAAATCTCCAAAAAGAAAATTTTCACTATAAGCAAGATATAGGTCTCGTGCGCCCGTTCGATGTACAGCTTTGTTTTGTGGTTTCTTCGTTTTTTGGCCGTTCATTTTTATTTTATTTTATTTTGTTTCTTTATATGTTTTCTTCAGTCTTTTTGTTTTCCTTTGTCCTTTCATGGGTTTCTTCGTCTCTTTCACAGGTTTTCTCATTTCTTCCACGGTTTCTTTAGGTTTTATTTCATTTATTTTTCTTTGTTTTTTATTTCTCTGTTTTCAATAGTGTTTTTGCTTTTTTTCTTTTGATGTCAACCTTTTTATACACACGTTCAAGATTTTTCGCATACATCTGAATTATTTTATATACATGTTGTGTTATGTCTACTTTTTTCCATATGCATTGTATATTTTTTATGTACATTGGAAGCATTTGCTATAAGTGTTTAACTTTTTCCAAATACATAATTAAAAAATTTCTAACTTTTTTATGTGTACCTTTTACATAAACGTTGTAGATTTTCCGTACACAGTAAGAACACTTTTCTATACACATTTAACATTTTTCCAATGCGCGATTAGCAAGTTTTCAACTTTTGTATATAATGTGATTTTTAATAGATATATTAAGAGTATGTTGAAATACAAGAAAAGTGAAAAGTGAAGAAAAAACGAATTAAAAAATGTGAAAAAGGGGAAGAAAAAATAAAGCATCGATGGCCTTTGGTTCGCGCTAGGCTGACCTAGTCTACCAGCTGCTTGAGGCGAGACTTCCTAGTCTCTCGCGTCAAGTGAGACATAGGCATGCCCTGCGCAGGATATCGATTATGGGGATCCTGCATCCGTTTTCTCTTTGCCCTTTGGGCTGCTGGGAGTGGGATAAATAAGTAAGCCAGATTTAAAGATGAACCATGCATAACCTCGACCCTTACAGTTCTGATATTTTGGCTGGTCTAAAACTTGAGTTCAATCCAGAATACCCTTAACGAAAAACGCACAGGGCACCCTGACAAACAAAAGGCAACATGTGATTTTTTTTTTTGATAAATGATGTGTTTTATTGGCTCAAAATGAAGCCTCAAGAGAACACAAAGACGACGATGAGCACACACTCAAACATCTACATAGTTAGAAACTTAGGATGCACACATCAAACATGAACACACACAAAAACATGTCAACAAATAGCAAAGTCATATAAGACCAAAGATATGTATAGGCGAGGAAAAAAACCAAAGTGATCAGATCCGTGATCGGCAAAACTACATGAAAGATCATATCCACACCAATGATCTCATGGCACCATACAAAAGATGTGATTCTTCAACAGCAACACCTTCAGGAAGGAAGAAACGCTTAATCGCCGCCGTCACTAGATCCAAGCACTCAAGGGCAAACTCTAGGTTTTCACATTGAAGAAACAATCTAAGCATATTCGAGCAATGCCTTTCACAAGGTAATGACGTATAAACATCGCCATTGCCAGGTATAACCGAGTCAGGTTAGACCTGGGCTTTCACCTCAGAGGTCGATATCAGGTGCTTGAGAAGCATCACCATCAAAGTCAAGTCACTCGTGTGTTTTCGCCATAACTTTTCCATGATCCAAACAGCTACATGACACGCGACCGCCGGATCTGGAGAGATGACACCCTCC
>NC_041386.1:644049896-644050554 GCF_002162155.2 Triticum dicoccoides
GACGCCCCAAGAGCCGCTGGAGATTGCACACACCCCTAGAACAAGTCCATGCCCGACCTACGACACCACCCCAGCCATGTATTTAGGGCCTCTTTGATTCATAGGACTTTCAAAACGTGGAACAGAAAACACATGAATGGATATGGAATGTGATCTTCAATACTATGGGACTTCATGAATGTTTGATTGTACACATGAAACACCTAGGCTTTTGATCAAGAAGTTGGAGTGGATGAATTATTTGTTTGTGGAATCCAGTACAAATGAATCTCAAGGAAAAATTCCTATGCATTGTTATCAAAGAATCAAACAACCCACTGAGAAAAATTCCTAAGGATCAGATTCCTCACAAATTTCTTTAGGAAATCCTTTGAAATGAAGAAGTCTATGAAGGATCGACCAATCATTGACCCACGTGGTCTAATAATTAAAAGAAACGCCACCAAAAGGGATTTTTGGACATGTAGAAATGGTTTGATTTGTATTAGAGACAAAGGTTCCCGCTCCCGCTCCCGCTAGGGTTCACCCCCACCCCCCACTCCCACCGCCGGCGGGCCCTAGGCCCTCCCCGCCGCTGTCGCCCGCCCGGCGCGGCGCCCCGCTCCCCCGCTCCCGTTCCCCCGTTTCCGCCGTCGCTCCGCGCGAGCGCGGGCGCTCC
>NC_041386.1:644051012-644064839 GCF_002162155.2 Triticum dicoccoides
CCTCCTCGTCCGCCCACCTTCGTCCCTCCCTCCCCCCTCCCGCCGCTGCCGGCGGGCGCCCCCGGATCTGGCCGGGTGGTGTCGGCGGCGGCGGGTCGTTCCTTCCCCGCACGCGCTCCTCCTTCCCGGGGTGGGGGGACGCGGCGGTGCTGCTCGGCCGGTGGCAGCCGCCGTGGTGGTGCCGCCTCTTGGCGGTAGGGCGGTCCGGTGGTGCTGGTCGGTCGGCGGCATGTCCCCGGCCCAGATCAGGGCCCGTAGGGTCCCGTTTGGGTCCTTGCGGGTCGACTCCGGCGCGACCGCGACGCCCTCTGTATGGGGATGCAGGGGAGCGGCTTGGACTGGGACAGTGGCACCGGCGGCATGCCAGCTGCTGCGTGGAGGCGGGAGCTGTCCAGGCCTTTGAGGGCCCGGCCGGGCCTGTGGGGCCATGGGCCCGGTAGGCTCCTGCTATGGCGTTCGGTCGGCTACCATCATGGACGGTGGAGGTGGGGCCCTCCCGTATGCCGACGGTGCTGCTGCACTAGTCCCGACTCCTCTTCTTCGTTGTGCAGGCCATCTTCGCGGTGCTGTGGTGAGACAGCGTGGGAAGCTTCATGTCCGTGTTGGCACTGGGTGGTGGTCGGTTTGGTGGCGAGCTCCGAAGTGCCTGAGGTAGAGGATGGGATCGGGAGAAATCCTTGTTGGTTTGGCCGACACCGACGCAACGACGCTTGAGGGTGCCGCCAGACCTTCCTGGAGGGCGTCGGGGCTACCCTTCCTCTCTCCTCGCCGCGTACCAGGGGAAACCCTTGGCAGCAGCGTCGTTATCGCCGCGTTCCTTTTTGGAGGTATTGATTGGTACCGGCGCTTCGGAGTCTCGGAGCTTGGTGGGCGATCTCCGATGGACGCAGCGGTCGCGAGGCTTCGTCGTTTTTTGTTGATCCGCCGTTATCGGCATTTGTTTCTTTTTCTTTTTTTTGGGCGTGCTTGTGTTGCTTCTGCCCCAGCACCTATCGTTGGATGTATCGGATGGTTGCTTTGGAATATAAAAGCGGGGGAAACCCTTTTTCTTAGTGTAACTTTTCTCTAAGCATATTTTATTACTACTATACTAGCTATAGTTTTATCTTAGAGATCGACGCTATAACAATAGTTAGACCGAGAAGGGGGAAGAAAAATGAAAGACGCAGGCACACCTTTTCCAATTTAGAAAGCTACTCTTTCCACTTGAACACGCCGTCACTTGAACAGGCTGACTGGACCTTTTGCCCTAACCTCATCCGAGGGAACAGTGCAAAGTGAACACACACCCGGCCGTCCATTTAATGGCGATAGGTTTGCTAAGCACAGCAATCAGTTTGCTTGGCGACTTAACCTCTTCAACCTAGCTAGCTCGGCGCACAACCAACCACACGAACACGACACACAGCCACTAGCAGGCATAGACTAGCAAGCTAGGAGTAGCTAGCATACTGCATCAATGGAACAAGCTAGCAGTGCGCAGGAGGAGCTCAGCCTTGAGCTCACTCTGGCGATGGCGGTGGCACCTGCGCCCAGCGGCTTCTTTCTCTGCGTCTACTGCGACCGCAAGTTCCGCAGCTCGCAGGCGCTCGGCGGCCACCAGAACGCGCACAAGACCGAGCGCAGCGTCGCCAAGCGCCGGCTGGAGATGGCCGCCGCCAAGCGCCGGCGGGAGATCGCCGCCGCCACGCGCGCGCAGCACGTGAGTAATTCCCTGTCTGTATCTTGGAAGGCGAGGGAGAAGGCTGCTGCTCCTGGGATGCTTGGGCCTGCAGGATGCAAGCGCGCCAGAAGCTCGTTGGAGCGCGCCGACGAGGCCGAGCTGGACTTGTCTCTCCGGCTATGATCACTTGTCACCCGCTAGGTAGGTACTACCTGCGTTTTGGCACATCGAAGTGATCTAGCTACTTAATCCGGTGAACTGTTTGTTTCATGCCCTTGTGCGTGTATTGGATTCATCTGGTCTTCTAGTTGATTTCCTCTAGTCGATCTATTTCCATGCTGGGCAGAAACACAGCTTGCTAGTAATTTACATTTACATTTGCACATCTTTCTGGGGAGATCATATTAATTTGGTGTGTTTCTATATATGTTTGCTCTCATCTACTGATCGATCTGGTTTGTATATATGAGATCTTAATTTGATTCAAGACACAAAACTTCTGCATATTCCATGAACATTCCTCTCGCCATTTCAAAAATACACAAATATATGATGTTCACAAATATTTCAATATGGACTCACAAATATTTCAATATGAATTACATACGAACTGAAATGAGTAAACAAACACAATAAAAAAAGTTAGAACATCTTATATTTGTGAACGGAGGGAGCATTTTTTAGTAAACCCCTGTTAGTCTAACTGATTGTATATGCTTCAGCTAATACTAATTGAGCACATATTACTCTAAATTATGTGGTCCTGGGGATTTTCTACATCCCAAGCGTAAGACATTCAGAAAGAACAATGTAAGTACTAAAAAAATACTAATAACCACCGAATATGGAAATTATCCTAGAAGAAAAGATAGTTAATGTCTCTCCATTCATGGTCAAATCTACTGTCTGTAGGTCACATTAGCTTTGTTTTACTTTTAAAATAAATGGATGCATTCATTAGCCTGATAAAAACATCCCACTATTTACTAAAATCAGTCATTGTAAAATAAAAACAATGCTAGCCTGATAAAAACTGTGACAAGTGTAGCCGCAGTAAACAATCACATGCTCGTCAACCAACTGTGCACATAATTAAATTCTCTAGTAAGCAATTACAGCCTGTTGGCGCCAAGCTCCATTGGTTTCTTTTCTTGTAAGCGTTCCAGATTGGCTGATGACCGTAGTCAGCTGATACACAAGAATAACATCTATATATACAAGATTGAAAAACAATTCTTGTAAAAAATTACATCATTTCAACACCACCGACTAGGCTTTTTTCTGAGGAATCATCGCGGCTAGGGGATCCCCATATGTATATATTACTCAAAGCTGCAACCAACCATTTGAGAGATTGCAAGGGCATATTACCATGTGAAGGGAGGTAAGACCGTCACGAGAAAGCGGGCTCCTTACATTCTAGCTTCTAAACCGGCGGGCATTGAACATTGAACATATAAATCAAGCTACGCAACCCGCCGTTCTAGCGCCATCGCTGGTTCAAATTCATCCGGCTCGCTCGATATGCCTCGCTGGCCGACGCCAGCGTACTTTCCATCGCCGTGGTAAACATCCGTGCATTCATTTTTCTGTACGCTGTCTACTCGGGCTAGAGCGGCTGACGGCTGGGCCAGCCTCTAGCGTGAGTCCGTCTTGCAGTCACGCCCTGTGTTCGTATTTGTGTCTGGGTGGAAAAAGGCAGCGGTGATCGTCGGTTGCCAGAGCATCCATCATGGGTGGACCGAGTCAAGCCCGAGAAAATATCCGCGCCGCCTCCTCTCCTTCCTCTCTCTCCCTCTTCGCCTCCTCCTCTCCTTCCTCTCTCCCTCCGCGCCGCCTCCTCTCCTCTTCATGCGCGGCGGCGTCTCGTCATCCCTAGCCCCCGCCGTAGCCTCCCAACCCCCTCCCCCTCCTTCCTCATGAACCCTAGCAAAGAAGGAAGGAGAGGAGAGGCGGGAGAAAGGGAGAGGAAAGATGAGACGGAGGTGTGGCGGCTTACGGGAGATGGTCACCGGCCGGCGTCGGCCTGCGCTGGCGAGGTCGGGCGCGGCCTTGTGGTTGGCGGCGGCTCGATCTATTCCTGAATCGGGAGCTGTGAGGAGCTCGAGGCTCGGGCATGATGCACGGGAGGCTGCACCCCGCCTCCATCTCTACGCGTGCGGCGGCGACCTCGGGAGGAGCTCGAGGAACAGCGGTGGTCCACGTCGCCGCCGTCGGTAGGAGGAGCGTGGGTCGCAGAGACGGCCGACTCCATCCGGCTTTCGCGTTGCCGTCCAATCCATCCACCCGAGAGATCAGTCCCCGCGTCCTCGCCTACATCTTTTCTCGCTGTCACGTGCGCTCTCTCCTCTGTCCTCTTACGCACGCCCTCGTGGCCAGATATTTGGTAATTTCTTTTCTGAGAATAAATAGATATTGTGCCCCCATCTGTTTGTTGTTTTGCCCAGCTGAAAGGTGGATCAAATATGAAATACGTGAATGTTCAATAGTGTGAAAAGCAAGCCCTGGTTTTGTTGAAATTCCATTGAATCTCTGTGATACCTAAGTACTAATGCTCATACTTTGCAATTTTCTCTCCACATCTTTCAGTCATGGGTTCTTGAGGAAAGCAGGTAATGCATTTTGTTTGTGTCAACTATACTGAATCTGCAAAGCCTTTTTTGTCTGCAGAGAAACTCACACTCTGCATTAGTTGCAAAAGCTGCTGATTTTGATCTTAACAATTGCAAGGAAACTATGGAGAAACTTGCACAGTTTGGGCAGCGTCAGCAGGCAGAGTTGCTGTTCAAGTAGCAGCAGATCACCAGCACGTGGACTAGGAGATCCAGGTCATGGGCCATCCCCATTCAGGTAAGCTTGCCTTTCATTTGTGTTTTTTGTTTGAAGGTTTTTTTAGGGCTTCTTTGATGAATTACTCATATGTGAGGACATTATAGGCCATGCACACATTGAGTGAACAGATTCAGCTTTCTTTTTTTATCTCTTGGTAGTTCTCATTGAATCTTCAATTACGAATATCGTTGCAATTAGCAAGCAACCCTGATGGCAGAAGCTAGCTAGATGCCTAGATTGATGTGTTCCGTTATTCTATGCAGATTCTGCACTCCAACTAATTGTTTTTCCGTTGTTAGCTGGATCCTTCATGGTTGGAGTAAAGGAGCAGGGGGGCTGGCAATGGGGGAAGGAGCAGCGAGGCCGGGCCGGCGGCGCGGACATGTTGCCTCTTCTTTCGTGGACCATGGATACTTGGTACGTCGCTTTGCTTTCCTTTGTTGGGGATGGTGACGATGTAGTAGTCCACTCCTTACACAACTCGGCCTAAACGCTTCAGTGTGCGGCAGCCGCTGGAGATTTGAGTTTTGTACAGGGAGGCACATCGGAGGGCAGTAGTCGATGTTTTAGCCAATCATGATGTATTGCACATTGCCTTTCGTTTGCCTCTCACTGTTATTCTTGACATGTTGATTTTTCACTGACATGGAGAAGAAGAGAGATTATAGGGCGACATTAACTTCCGTTGTTTTTAATTTGACTATGATTGCAACTTTCAGATTTATCATTTTCTAATACTTGGTGATTTGTATTTTGTAGGTGATGCTGGATGCTTCTACTCTGCAATGCTCATATCCGATGCAATATATTTTTGCTTTATTGAAGGGGACTAACTTGTGCTGGGAGAGATTCCTGAAGGTGATGTCAGATCATTGCTAAATAACAAGGAATCCTTGGCACTTGTGATCCAGTAGTATTTGTCTACGACAGGTATGCATTCTGTCCAGCTAGGCCGAGTGTTCCAGATTTAGTAATGCTAGAGACACAAACAAATTTTGTATACATTTTGATGTTTTAGCTTCCATAGTGAGAGCAAGTTGCAAGACCATATGTGGTCTTATGTTTGCGAGTTTCCTAAATTTATAAGATTCTTGGTCCAATCTGAAGTAGCAGTACAAATGGTTCATTAACTTTTCCACTATGTCTGCTTCTTAGATTTACTACATTCAACTCCTGCATGAATATTTTTTGGTGCCCTCTTTCTGGTGTAGAAGATTGACAATGCCACAAGATCGAAATATGTTCCATTTATTAATATACGACTCTGCACCAAACTGCTATGGTTGTCAAGTGCATATATAGTGGTATTCTTCTACAAGAACACCCAGTAGGTAAATGATCTTAGATTTTTTTTCCAGCCATCTTCAGCTGCAGTGCTATTCCTGTTTTCTGAAGTCATGGGATGCAAGGCTATGCAATCTCTTAACTGTATATTGCACCCAGTTAGCAAGTTAGTCCTTTCTCTTTCTTCTTTATTTCCTGTTTGCATTCAGAATAATTATGTCTAGGCATACTAACCTACAGTTTTCTAACGTGTGCTTCTCGAGAATGATCTCCATTCGGAACAAACAATTGGAGGGGGGGACCTGGTTTCAACTGTTGATGAGGCACTGTCCGAGGAGAGACAGTAGATAAATGCAAATGTCCCCCAGCGCCAGAGGAGATCCTTTCTATGGAGAAACACCACATACGTACATAATTTTCTGCCTGGATTCTGGAAACGACCAAGGATAAGCAACTCAAGCGAAAGATTGCTTTGGTCGATCCTGCTGTGTTATTCTTCTCAAACATGCTAAAGAAAGGTTGGTACGATTGGTAGCCAACTAACTTACATAACACGCACACATTACTCTGTTTTTATAATGAGTGTATGTGGATGCATACAAATAGTTTAGTATATTCTCTATTTCTGTAGTGAGTATATGAGGATGCGTAACAGTTCTATGCTTTTCACGGATATATGTTGAAGCATGGAAAATGTATATGGTGCGTTTCATTTCTGCTCATCCTGATTTAACCAAACCAACCCCATGCATTTGAGGTTGTTGTGCCTGTCAGGTTTGGACATGTCCTTATTTGTACTAAATCACTAAACTAAACTTTATAAATAAAATAGCCTCCCCCTCCTTTCCAACAACTTATTTATTATTAGAGCAAGCAACGACGTGTTATCATGCTCGCTTTCTTGTGAGCAGTACTTGAGTTTAGATTGACATATACTCTTAGGTGTATAGAATCTTTGCCTACCTCTTGCCTATTTGGCATAGATAGATGGTTTGCTTTGGAGAGGGATTAGATAAGGCCTATGAGTCCTAAGTAAGCGTGATAAGCAGCAAGCAGTACACTTCTATTTACTATTAAGCGGCTACTGAATTTCTGATAATGGCGTTACAGGGATGATACAATCAATCCAACTGTTACCCTCGGTGTGATTTTTTGAAGGACTAATCTGAAGATGCTGGCTAGCTTGCACCGCCATCATACAGTCTAGAAGCAAAGGCAAGGATTGCAGGGAAAATAAAGGTGCAATGCGCCCAATATATTTTACTTTTTGGCGAAGTTTTGGTGCTTGCGCAAGAAAGTAACACCATTATTATACCTACTGATCCTTCTTCCCAGGCAATTCGCCATCCGAAGAAATGCCAACTAACTCATTTTTGTACTTCCTCTGTTACAGAGGTAAAAATCCTACTGCTTTTCGAAAGCTTTTTGTTGTTGTATGTTCCCCTTTCTTAATCTTGTATTTATTCAATCTCACCATTCTATCGTTTTCCTGAAAAATTATACTCACATAGTAATATTTTCCTTATTGGTGATCTTCTGTTTGGCCTTCATTTGGTGTGCATATGGCATGGGATATTATAGGCTTATTTTTATTATTTGTTCATGCACTAATGCATACTCCCTCCTTTCCCAAATATAAGCTTTTTTCTAGAGATTCCAACAAGTGACTACATACAGAGCAAAATGAGTGAATCTACACTCTAAAATATGTCTACATACACCCATGTGTTGTAGTCCATTTGAAATGTCTAAATGACTTATATTTAGGAACGTAGGGAGTAAATCTTTTGGTTATGCTCTTATTATTTAGTCTAGAGCTATGCAATAACAACCATGGCTTTAGTCTTCAGGTGAGTGCCATAGACTGAAGAACCCTTGGCATCTTATCTAAATTCTTTAATCCTATATTATGCGTGCCCAGTTAAAGTTAAAGTACCTTATACCAGTACCTTAATTAGCCTCTTCTGACAATTGATTGTTTGAACTGTTATAGTAGGACTCGGACTTTCAAAGTTATTAGGCATGTGAACATGTTTTTATTTTAGTTTATACAGTTTTGTGTTCTTTTGGCTTCAGGTTGCTCCTGCAGAGAATGTTTGATAGCATAGGAAAAACAAAGGAATTCTACAAAGAGGTTTGAGTGGATGAAAATTTTCCTCCAAAATGTAGTACAAATGGATCATATGGAAAAATTCCTAAGGATGCCAATCCTACGAATCAAACGAGCATCACAGGAAAAATTCCTAAGGGTTTAAATCCTCCAAAAATCCTATGCAATTCCTTTGAATCAAAGGAGCCCTTAGTTAGAAGATACTCTTTTAAAGGCGGTCACTCAACTAAGTATCTTATACAATATACCCAGCTGGATGATTGGAGCAGTCTCAGCTGCTAATTAGTGCTCCTGTATTGAATCACTCAGCTCAGTATCAACACTGCCCTCGAGACTTGGCTATTAGCATAGTAGCAACGAGCTCACACACAAAATCTGCAGATTCATCAAACACTGAAGGAGGTTAGTTCTTACCTGAGTGGCAACGGCGGCCGCCGTGCTGGAGCATCCCTTGCCGTGAAAAGTTACCAGCTTCAGGGAGTGCCGGCACAGCCGAAACTGACGCCACCTACGGCAGGGAGCGACGGTGGCAACTGAGGATTTGGCTCACCGGTATGAGCAACAGTGGCACCATTTGCCGGTTCCGCAGCTCCAAGC
The DNA here is from genome assembly GCF_002162155.2 of Triticum dicoccoides. Classification (NCBI taxonomy): domain Eukaryota; kingdom Viridiplantae; phylum Streptophyta; class Magnoliopsida; order Poales; family Poaceae; genus Triticum; species Triticum dicoccoides. Next base: position 644,059,499 of record NC_041386.1, read on the forward strand.
TACAGAGGTAGCTGCGGGCCACCAAGATGCAGATGGAGCCGCAACGCCTCTGAGCTGCAGCAGGAGCCGCTCTGCCGCCAAGCTGCAGCGTCAGCCGCCACCAAGATGGAGCCCAAAGTGTCGGCGACGGCCTCCACCAGATGCTTTATCACTTCAGTACGAGTAGAATGGGGGAAGGAACGGGACGAAGATGGTGAACTGGTGGATGGAACAAGACAAACAGTCAACCACGTGCTGACCTCCGATGTTACATGTGTGACGCGTGTGTATAGGTATCCAGAGTGTGTGGTTCTCTTGTCCCAATGGCACAGTTGTAATTTTATTTTTCTTGCTAATTTGTACTGCATGTACTGATATGATCTGTACTGTTTCATGCAGTCTATTCCTACTTATTTTGACTTCCTTTCATCCTGTATCATATAATAATAAGATATAAGTATCTATTAAGTTAATTTTAAATTAGTGGCGTGCTGTCGCTTTTTGCGCCATGGGCGCAACGAGTCATCTAGTAGAGTTAAATCATCAATGAAGTTCTGAAGCGCTACGATGGTATGGTTGTTATGCAGTATGAAAGGCAGAAGGTAGATGTGGCACCCATCTTAGTCAGAGAGCAAAGAGATTTATGGATCAATCATAACCACACACCAAAAATGTTAGACATGGTACATTTTGAGTCCTGTTAAAGGCTAGGTGCAGCACACACCACGCTACTCGGGCAATAGCCCAATAAAAAAGTTGTTGAAAACTCGTTCAAAGAAAAAACTAGAGTGAATTTCAGTTTTTACCCCTTATATACCTTTGATTTCATGCACAAATTACCCTATTTAACAGTTTTTCTTCTAGATTACGCCATTTAGCAAAATTTCTACTCCCTTTGTTCACTTATATAAGGCGTTTTAGCAAATTCAGACAGTGTACTAAACAGTTCAAACCCAACAGTCTGAAACGCCTTATAAAAACTAACGGAGGGAGTAGTTATATTGCATTTACCCGAAGTTTCTCGGTTTTACCCGATTTAGCATCTATCATGTCATATGAGTCTCGGCTGCCAGCTACACGTTGCATGCGACCCCATAGTTTTACTCTCGGCATTTTTTCCCATGCATGAGTAGATTGAATGGCTTAGGCATACACAGTATTTGTCTCTCACGATCGCCAGGTGTATGTATACACCGCTTCGCCTTGATGGGTTACTTCGTGTTACAGTACACTACTCCTTATCCATTGCTTCCACCTCATTCTTCTTAGGCCAACTCCACCGCGCGACCCCAAACGAACGTCCGTTTTGTCCTGTTTTTGTCCCTTTGGGTAGGGATTTGGGGTCGTGTCCGGGCCTGTCCTGGGATGCGGTGGCCGTGCGCCCAGCGCGCGGCCGCATCCTTTTGCCTCATCCTGTCCGTCAGGGCCAAGAAATGCCCAAATTTGCATTAAAACTACTTTCAAACCTAAATATTTGTCTGAAAATTAAAATAGTTTTACAACCCAATTGAAATTGTCTTTAATAAAATAGTTTTACAACCAAATCGAAATTATCTTGACTGAACATAAAATGGAGAAATACATCTATTGGTTACCAATGTTATCCCACACGTGCTCAACCAAGTCATTTTAAAGATTCACATGAGTGTGCCAATCACGCATCTCACGGTGGAATTGGGCAAACTGTTCAATTGTGGCCGGGTCTTGGTGCAGGGGCTCAATATTTTTCACCTTGGTAATCAAATCCTTGGTCGAAGATACTCTCATCCCGCTCGTCCTCGACGATCATGTTGTGCATGATCACACAAGCAGTCATCACCTCCCAAAGCTTCCCTTCAACCCATCACAGTGCAGGGTTTCGAACGATACCCCACCGGGATTGAAGCACACCAAAAGCACGTTCCACATCCTTTCTAACACTCTCTTGCATTTGGGCAAATCTCTTTCTCTTCTCACCTTGGGGTTTCGAGATTGTCTTCACAAAAGTTGACCACTGAGGATATATACCATCTGCTAAATAGTATCCCTTGTTGTAATGGTGGCCGTTGATCTCAAAGTTGACAGGTGGGGAGTGGCCTTCTGCAAGCCTCGCGAAGACTGGAGAACGCTGCAGCACGTTGATATCATTGTGAGAACCTGCCATGCCGAAGAAAGAATGCCATATCCAAAGATCGTGTGATGCCACCGCTTCTAATATGACAGTGCACCCGTTAACATGCCCCTTGTACTGGCCCTGCCAAGCAAATGGACAGTTCTTCCACTCCCAGTGCATACAATCTATGCTGCCAAGCATACCTGGAAATCCTCTAGCTGCGTTGGTCGCCAACAATCTCTCTGTATCAGCGGCAGTTGGCTGCCTCAAGTACTCTGGCCCAAAGACCTCGATCACAGCCTGGCAAAACTTGTACATTGACATCAGACATGTTGTCTCACTCATACGCACATACTCATCCACCGGATCGCCTGGAATTCCATATGCAAGCATGCGGATGGCCGCGGTGCATTTCTGATAGGAGGAGAATCCAAGCTTGCCAAGGGCATCCGTCTTGCACTCGAAGTATGGGTCATGAGCAACCACTCCCTCTCGGATACGATTGAACACATGCCTTGCCATACGAAAACGGCGACGAAATTTATCCGGCCTGAAGAGCGGGGTGTTGGCAAAGTAATCTGCATAGAGCAGGGCGTGGCCTCTCTCCCTGTTGCGGTTTAGGTTGGGAGCACGGCCAGGGACTGACCCCCTGTACCGAGGAAGCTGCCGTTGAATATGGTCGTGAACGACCAGTGCAGCCACCACAAGATCGTCATCATCCGACGACGAATCGTCCGATGAACAAAGGAAGTGATGGAAGAAAAACTCGTCTCCACTGTCCATATCTTTGTTGGCAAAAGGTCGAACACCTTGCGGTCGTGGTGGCGAAGAGGCCGCGATGATCACCTCGACGCAGCAGGGTGGTCGCTGGCCGGCTACAGGCCGCTCTGGAGCTCTCGTCGGAATCTGCCTCGGCTGCTGTGGTACGTCACCGGCAGTCGTGTCCGACTCTGGCACCGGCAAGGACGGCCACGGCCAAACCTCCTCCGATCGACGACCAAAACTACGGCGGAAGCGCGGGCGTGGTGGCGGCCATGTCGAGACGTGGTTTGGTATGGACGGCGGGGGGGGCTGCGCGGTGAGGAGGCGGCCGGAGAATAGCGGCGGCGGGGCGGGGCGGGGCGGGGAGAGAGGGTGAAGCGTTGGGAGCGGAGGGACTGCTAGTGTCCCCGACAGGCGGGCCAGGGGAGGACAAGCGCGCGCGTCCCGCCCGTCCGCGTGGTGTCCGTTTCACCCCAAAACCGGCGCAAGTTTGGGCCGGGAATGGGTCGAAAGCGGACACAAAGCGGACAAAAGTCCGTTTGCTCCCGCGCGCTGGGCCGCCTTTTTTATCCCTTTTACCCCAAACGGACGGGGCCGAACAGGATAGGGTTGCGCGGTGGAGTTGGCCTTATATATTTGTTTCCGGGTGCTGCATTGTTCTATACATGACTCTTGTCTCATGTAAACCTCACTAGAGGAGCTATATGTAACCTAAAGAACTTAAAAAGTGGTAAACTGGCAATTTGTTGCTAAATGGGATAATTAGTATAAAAACGTCAAAGTCGGCGGCAAAATTTGGAAGTCCCTCCAAAAACTATAATGTATCGTGTGACCCCTAGCAAGTGTGCTTATAGAAAAATTCTTTCATCATAATCACACACCATGGCACAAACACCAAAAGAAAAATATTGATCTTAAAAAGCCATAGCTAGAGCCGCTACATCCATTTTGAGCGGGAAGGATCGAGGTGTCTACTAAGGATGAATACATAGTGTACTAATATATAAGACATCTGAAAAATGTAAATCCCACTTAAGAGTTTCTTGCCCTTGTGTCCACACATATACCATATCCACTACCTTGAGTATTATCTCATGACAATCAGTTAAACTTGACCAATAGGAGAGCATCCAATATAAACATTGAGCGTTATCAAAACAAATCAAATGCAACAGTAACATGTTTATTTCAGAAAAAAAATATTAACTTACCATGGATAGGAGGTGATAAGGGGTAGCCTCCAACAACTGGCTAGCTCATATATAACCGTACAAAGTCTCCAGGCTTGGTTTGAAAACGAAGCAAACGAAGAAAAATTCATTTTACTCGCAGTTACTCTCCCTAATTATAGTTTGTAGGTTTGGTTTTCACCAAAGATAATTGTTTATGTGCAAGGTATTTATTTCTTAGAAGTGACTGCCACTCCATCATTGAAGAAATTAATAAGTCAATTACTCAGGAGGCATTTGTTTTTAAGGTCTAGGTGCTGAATTCATATCCCTCCTTGGTCCTTGGGTTGACTCAAAATTCACCATTTCACCGGCCTGTATGCCCTTCATTGTTGATCATTTGCAAGAAAAATCCGGTTATATGTAAGCCCAAATTTTTTCTCACAATGAAACAATAAGTATTAACAGGCCTCCATATGATAGAATTTGGACCTCCAATTGCTAAGAAATCCCTCAAAATGATATACTATCTTATGTGTGTTTGTAGTCTGTATTGTGTAGTCTCTGATAATGAATTAGAATATCAATGTGTTAGGAAGGAAAGAGAGCACACACCACAACTAAATATTTGGCTATGCTCCTTCTTGTGCTCCTTGGCCTCCAATAAAAAAAATATCTATGGACATATTGGTGATTTCTCATAACTCCAATGTGTACACATTACATATTGTAATGAAAAAAAACTAAAGAAATGTATCACAAGAATAATTCTCTGAAACAAATGAAACTTCTTATTATAATTCGATGAAAAGTGCGTTTAAGATTTCAAGATTGGCGAAAGATATGATGTCTATTTTTCCTCGTATGTTTTCTTATTTCATGGCTCTATTTATTTGAATTTACAAAAATATCATATGATGTAGTCTAGGGAAAGTATGAACCTATTAGGTGTCAAGACTTCGGGCGCAAGATAAGGGGTAGCCTCCAACCACGGGCTAGCCTCGTATATCCGTACAAAGTCTTCATGCTTGATTTGAAAACGAAGCAAACGAACAAAAACCTCATTTACTCGCAATTACCCTCCCTAATTATAGTTTGTACGTTAGATTTCACCAAAGATAATTGTTTATGTGCAAGGTATTTATTTCTTAGAAGTGGTTGCCACTCTCCATCATTTGTGAAGAAAATAGTAAGTCAAATACACAGGAGGCATTTGTTTTGAAGGTCCAGGTGTTGAGTTCATATCCCTCCTTGGTTCTTTGGTTGACTTAAAATTTGCCATTTCACGGCTTGTATGCCCTTCATTACTGTTGATACTTTGCAGTAAAATGCTGTTATA
>NC_041386.1:644065130-644070978 GCF_002162155.2 Triticum dicoccoides
GGTCTCTAAATTGATAGCACATGAAAAATGGGTACGTTGGTCACAATGAATAAGTAAGTACTAACATGCTTCCGTGCGGTAGAATTGGACCTCTAATTGCTAAGAAATTTCTCGAAATGATTTTCTATCTTATGTGTGTTTGTAGTCTCTGTCGCGTACTCTCCGATAATGAATTGGAATGTCAAGGTGTTAGTAAGGAAAGAGCACACACACCACAACCAAACATTTGGCTATGCATATTGTAATGGAACAATATAAATAAATATACCACAAGAATAATTCTCTGAAACGAATGAAACTTCTTAAGATAATTCTATGAAAAGTGCCCTTAAGATTTTGGGATTGGCGAAAGAGATGATGTCTATTTTTCCTTGCATGTTTCTTATTTCATGGCTCTACTTTTTTGCAAAAATATCACATGATGTAGTCTTGGTAAAGTATGAACCCATTAGGCGCTAAGACTTCGGGTGGCAGTGGTACAAGTTCTCCAGTGAAAAGGAGCAAGGGGAATGTAGGGCTAATGCTCGACGACTTAGGGAGGGGCGTTTGCCCTCGACTCGGAGACGAGGAGATGGTGGCGCTCAAGGGAAGAGATGATGGTGGTGGTGCTCTTTGATTCGCAGTTGGTCGACGGTGTGCTCATGATATCAGCATTTGTTTCGGTTTTACCCTAACCCTTCACTCTCTTATTGCCGAATTAGAGTGCACATTAGATTATCTGAAGTCAAACTTTGTAAGGTTCTACCAAGTTCATAGAAAACATGTGAGCATCTACAATATTAAATATATATCATACGAAATTACATTTGGTGATGGATCTAATGATTTTGATCTAGTACCATACCAAGTATTGTATAAAATTGTATCTGATGACAAATCTAATGATATTGATTTAGTTTAATAAATGTTCACATTTAGAACTTGAAGATCCATTGTACGGCTTCTAATGGTATGCAATGCAACAAGGGGGCATAGATTGATAGATATTATCCATCTCATGGGAACTAATAACCATAGGTCAGATGGTTATGTTTCTTGTTGTGGAACCAATTCATTAGTGTACAAGTCATAGACTTGGCAGTAGTGATTGCATTTTTTTTGATTTATTTCAGGCCTATGCAGCGAGTGTGGTGACTTCACCAATCTAAAAATGTTGTGGCGACTCAGTACTAACAGGGGTAGGTATGCATGCGTACGATTCATACTTTATGTGAGTGTATGAAGCATCTGAGTCAAGTGTTAAAGATATTATCCGTCTCGTACTTCGAACCAGATTTTGCCATGCATGCATGCATGCATCCAGCCAAACTTTGGAGCCTTAGGTCAATGCATGCACTCTTTTCTGCGCTCAGCATACGTAAGGGTGGGCATACCGTGGAACCATATCGTCGACCGTTGGTGGCCGACTGGTGCAGCGCAGGTCCGTCGTGCAGAGGGGAGGGCCTCGCGCGCGCAGTTGCTGAGACCGGCCGCCATCATGTGCAATGCAAGGTCCAACAGCCTGGTGCGCTGTGCAACGAGGACCACGTTGCTATGAAAGAAAGGTCGCGTGTTGCTAAAAATGGCGCCAGGGGTACACGGATAATTAATGTGCCAGTGGTCAGGCAAACTTTGATTGCATGTTGTAATCTTGTGTTCGCTTACAGTAAAAACACTCCCCACCCTACTACTCCCCTCGCTCTGGCCACAAATCTTGTGTTGACTTGGACAGAGGCCTTTGGGTAGCAAACAAATAGACTTAATATGCGTCCGGACCACAAACACACCAAACCGGCTACAGAATAGCAGCACCACTTCTGACGACCCGAACATATATGCTCCCGGTGTGTTCTGTGTTTTCTTTCTTTCCTTTTTTCAGAAGAAAATACATACTGTACGGGTGACTCATGCAGTATGAACGTTAGCGCTACCCCTGGTGGGTCGAATCGATCATGCAACAGCACTAGAGGTGGTTCTCCTGTTTTTCCTCTTAGGCCCCTTCCAATGCTCCACTTTCTACATGTGCTAAGCCTTCTACGTAGGTAAAAAATCTGATGTGGCGAGTTATTTAAGAAGAGAGAGATGAGTGTGGTGACCTCAGGAAGAAACGATGCTAAATCATTACATGAAGCAAGCTTAGCAACCATAAGCTAAGCACCTATGCATTGGGGAGTATAGTTGTTAAGCTATTTAATGTGCTTAGCACCTCAACTAAGCACCCATGCATTGACAACAGGCTTATTACTCCATCCGTTCTAACAGTGGCGGCGCGTGAAACAGATTTACGAGGGGGCTAAACGGGAGCACGTGCCTATAATTAGCTTCGATGATCCCAGAAGCCCGAGGATTAGCCGGTAGATTAGCAAGAGCAGAGAGTTATCTATCGGATATCAAAGGGTGTGTTTGCTTGTTGTGAGGAAGTAATATTGTTGCAAAATCTGATAGATAAGCTATGGTTTTCAGGACGAAGTTCTGATGGGGTATACTTTTAATTGACACCTGATGGTCTATTTGAGGATGCTGGAGTCAATTTTACGGACCTCGATGAGAAGAAGATATTGTGAAGAGGCTGAGTGGCGAGTATAGTGCCTGTTATGTTTTGATCCAAATTTAAGTATAAAGTGGTTCTTCATTGTTTCATTTGCATGTCGTATCTCTAACAGTGCCATCATTGATTGAAGGAGCTTGGAAGGGGGCTAAGGCCCGGGATGGTCCCGCCGAGGCTCCCCTAGTGGTTCTAGTATATAGCATGTATCAAATTTTCTAAAAGTCAAACTTTATAAAGTTTGATAAACTTTACAAGAAAAGTTATCAACATCTAGCATTAGATTCACGATGAAATGTTGGATACTATAGATATAGCTAACTTTGAAACTGTACAAAGCTTGACTAATGAGAACCAACGCATATTATATCATGGGGAAAAGGAGTATTTTTTTTACTGAAACCACGCAAGGCCAACCACATTTGAAACCGAACCGAGGCCAAACCTACCCTCGCCGTTGATGGCGCCACAAACACAACAAAAGCATACCCACTACATACACAACCCATTCCACTATACTAGTTGGTATTTCACCGCTGCAAAAAAGAAGATACCATGATTGATAGTGGAGTAGTAGATCCGGAAACCTCCCATGGAGGCGAGGGACATGCATGTTAGAGAACCCTACACCACTCAATCGTGGTGAACCACCAGGATAACCTCGTCGCCCACATGACACTAGGTCAAACATCTTCAATGCTTCCAAACTTTCGGAACAGCCACCCCGACTTCTCGCTCCTCATCCGAGTTATTCAGCCAACCAACACCATGTTTATAGGCTGGCTCCAAACATGTTCATCATTAAATTCTCATAGTTTAATCTTGATATTCTTGAGATTTTTTAGATTACCTTTTTGATGGAAGAAATTGAGCTTGTTCAGCCAGCCAAAACCACCTCTATAGGCCGGCTCCTACCATGTTTTTTGTTTTGCATGTTACAGAACCCTACACCAGTCAGTCTCGGTGAACCACCAGGATAACCTTGTCGCCCACATGACACTAGGCCAAACATCTTCAACGCTTTCAAACTTTCAGAACAGCCACCCCGACTTCCAGCTCCTCATCCGAGTTGTTCAGCCAACCAACTCCAAGTTTATAGGCCGACTCCTACCATGTTCATCATTAAATTCTCATAGTTTAATCTTTATATTCCAGAGATTTTTGTAGATTACCTTTTTAATGGAGAGAAGTTGTAAACACTACTGCAGAATGGTGTATCATTGATGACCCAAAAACTCACTCTAGCAACAAACACTACATTGCTAATATGTACATGAAACCAAAAAAAAGCCCAGCAGGCCGGGCCAAGCCTAGAACCACCCACATTTTTAGGCCAACTCCACCGCGCGACCCCAAACGAACGTCCGTTTTGTCCGGATTCTGTCCGTTTGGGTAGCGATTTGGGGTCGTGTCCGGGCGTGTCCTAGGATGCGGTGGTCGTGCGCCCAGCGCGCAGATGCATCCTTTTGCCCTATCCTGTCCGTCAGGGCCAAAAATGGCCAAATTTTCATCAAAATTAGTTTCCGACCCAAATATTTGTCTGAAAATTAAAATAGTTTTACAACCCAATTGAAATTGTCTTTAATAAAATATTTTTACAACCAAATCGAAATTGTCTTGACTAAACATAAAATGGACCAATACATCTATTGGTTGCCAATGTGATCCCACACGTGCTCAGCCAAGTCATTTTGAAGATTCAAATGAGTGTGCCAATCACGCATCTCACGGTGGAATTAAGCAAACTGTTCAAATGTGGCCGGGTCTTGGTGCAGGGGCTCAATATTTTCACCTTGATAGTCAAATCCTTGGTCGAAGATACTCTCATCACGCTCGTCCTCGACGATCATGTTGTGCATGCTCACACAAGCAGTCATCACCTCCCAAAGCTTCCTTTCATCCCATGACAGTGCAGGGTTTCGAACGATACCCCACCGGGATTGAAGCACACCAAAAGCACGTTCCACATCCTTTCTAACACTCTCTTGCATTTGGGCAAATCTCTTTCTCTTCTCACCTTGGGGTTTTGAGATTGTCTTCACAAAAGTTGACCACTGAGGATATATACCATCTGCTAGATATTATCCCTTGTTGTAATGGTGACCGTTGATCTCAAAGTTGACAGGTGGGGAGTGGCCTTCTGCAAGCCTCGCAAAGACTGGAGAACGCTGCAGCACGTTGATATCATTGTGAGAACCTGCCATGCCGAAGAAAGAATGCCATATCCAACGATCCTGTGATGCCACCGCTTCTAATATGACAGTGCACGCCTTGACATGCCCTTTGTACTGGCCCTGCCAAGCAAATGGACAGTTCTTCCACTCCCAGTGCATACAATCCATGCTGCCAAGCATGTCTGGAAAGCCTCTAGCTGCGCTGGTCGCCAACAATCTCTCTGTATCAGTGGAAGTTGGCTGCCTCAAGTACTCTGGGCCAAACACCTCGATCACAGCCTGGCAAAACTTGTACATTGACATCAGACATGTTGTCTCACTCATACGCACATACTCATCCACCAGATCACCTGAAATTCCATATGCAAGCATGCGGATGGCCGCGGTGCATTTCTGGTAAGAGGAGAATCCAAGCTTCCCAAGGGCATCCGTCTTGCACTCGAAGTATGGGTCATGAGCAACCACTCCCTCTCGGATACGATTGAACACATGCCTTGCCATTCGAAAATGGCGACGAAATTTATCCGGCTTGAAGACCGGGGTGTTGGCAAAGTAATCGGCATAGAGCAGGGCGTGCCCTCTCTCCCTGTTGTGGTTCAGGTTGGGAGCACGGCCAGGGAGTGACCCCCTGTACCGAGGAAGCTGTCGTTGAATGTGGTCGTGAACGACCAGTGCAGCCACCACAATATCTTCATCATTCGACGACGAATCGTCCGATGAACAAAGAAAGTGATGGAAGAAAAACTCGTCTCCACTGTCCATACCTTTGTGGGCAAAATGTCGAACACCTTGCGGGCGTGGTGGCGAAGAGGCCGCGATGATCACCTCAACGCAGCAGGGGTGGTTGCCGGCTGGCTACTGGTCGCTGTGGAGCTCTCGTCGGGAGCTGCCGAGGATGCCGTGCTGCGTCGCCGGCGGTCCTGTCCCCTCTGCGGCCGACAAAGACGTCGACGGCCAAACCTCCGATCGACGGCCAAAACTACGGCCATAGCACGGGCGTGGTGGCGGCCATGTCGAGAAGTGGTTTGGTAGGGACTGCCGGAGGCTGTGCGGTGAGGAGGCGGCCGGAGAATAGCGGCGGCGCCGGCGGCGGGGCGGAGCGAGAGAGAGAGGGTGGAAGCGTTGGGAGCGGAGGGACTGCTAGTGTCCC
>NC_041386.1:644071428-644136856 GCF_002162155.2 Triticum dicoccoides
GGGCAAGAGCGTGCGTCCAAGCCGTCCGCGCGCATCCGTTTCACTCCAAACCGAGCGCAAGTTTGGGCCGGGGATGAGTCGAAAACGGACGGAATCTGGATATTTGTCCGTTTGAGGCCGTGCTCTGGGCTGCGTTATTCGTCCGTCTTACCCCAAACGAACGGGGGCAGACAGTATAGGGTCGCGCGGTGGAGTTGGCCTTAGTCGTGCTCATTGCCGTCCATGGGCCCAAGTGGCACCTCATTGTGGCCGCTCGCCGCGAGATCCTGCTTGAGCTTCTGGATGGCAAATCCTATTTGGCGCTTCAAGCACCAGTTTATAGTGTTTTTGCAAATCGGCGCCCGAAGCAGCTTCCCCACCTGCACACACCCCTCCTGCACTGGCTGGTCCATTAACTCCTCTTTTTTCGTTTTAAAATAGCAAAAATCACCCCACGAGACTAGAACTGCGCTCGTTCCGATATGGTGCAGATTTTTTTTTAGGTGGAATATGGTACAGATCGATCTAACCAACTGGGCAACCCGTCATATGTGACAGATTCGTTTTTTATTTCTTAAAATGCAACATTGGAAAACACAGTGTTTGGTCTTCTTTTTCTCTCTATTTTTCCTTTTCTATTCTTTGTTTTCTTTTTGAAAATGCACGAACTATTTTTAAAAATTATCTTCTTTCGAAATTTATGAAATATTTCTTCAAAAATCGGTGAACTTTTCCAAAATTGATGATCTTTTTTCAAAACTGATGAACTATCTTTCAAAACTCATCAATTTTGAAAAAAGTTTGAAAAAAATTGATGACTTTTCAAATTCGACAAACTTTTTTCAATATCTATGAATTTTCTAAAAAATTGATGAACTTATTTTCAAATTTGAAGATATTTTCTCAAATTTGATAAACTTTTTTCAATTTTTATGAACTTTTTTCAAAATTGATGTACTTTTTTTCAAATCCATGAACTTTTTTCAAAATCCATGAACATTTTAAAATTCATGATTTTTTCACTTTTTCAATTTTTTTACTAAAGTCAATGATTGATAATTCAACGGATGACCGGTCAACCTGACCAGTCAACAGCGAACCTACCTAAAGAAAATCAGCAGCGACCAACATCGAACGAGTGTCAAGCGAGCAAGCACCCTTTGGGGCGGCCCAATTCACGGCTACGTGAGCGCCCCTTCCGCGAACGGGCGTCTGAAGCGCTGTATAGGAGCTCTCCTTCTGGACCATACTCTACTGCAAAGCTGGCTTAACGGGGCATGCTAACTGGGCCGGCCCGGCAGCATGCATGCACAACACGACCCAGTCACGTCTCGACACAGGCTAAACTGGTTGTGCCCGGCACGTGGCATGCTGGGATCCGTGCCTGGACATGGAGGCTGGGCACGTAGGCCGGCACGACACGGCTCGTTTATTTATGTCATTTTTACTTAGGATTATATATATGGCCTAAAGAATAGCACAATAAGCCAAATCTATCCAAAATCTAACAAAGAGTTCATACTAAAATAACACCATATGATACACATCAACCAACTATAATATCACCTACATACTTCAATGTCATCGCGAGTATCCGTGAGTTGATTATACGATATGCATAAAACAATTTCAGATTCATAATACTCAATCCAACACAAAGAATCTCAAAGAGTGCCCCAACATTTCTGTCGGAGAAACAAAGACGAGAACGTGCATCAAACCCTATGCATAGATTACCCTAATGTCACCTCGTGAATCCGCGAGTTGAGTGCCAAAACACATATCAAGTGAATCAATATGGTACCCCATTGTCACCACGGGTATTCATAGCAAGACATATATCAAGTGTTCTCAAATCCATAAAAGTATCAATCCGATAAAACAAAATTTCAAAGGAAAAACTCAATTCACAATGCTACCTCTTGAGCACTGCGTTGGTTTTCCCTTAAAGATGAAAGGGTGATGCAGCAAAGTAGCGTAAGTATTTCCCTCAGTTTTTGAGAATCAAGGTATCAATCCAGTAGGATGTCGCGCACGAGTCCCCCGCACCTACACAAACAAATAAATTCTTGCAACCAACGCGATAAGGGGTTGTCAATCCCTACACGGTCACTTACGAGAGTGAGATCTGATAGATATGATAGGATAATATTTTTAGTATTTTTATGATAAAGAGAAATAAAAGATGCAAGTAAAATAAATGGCAAAGGAAATAACTAAGTACTGGAAGATTAATATGATGGAAGATAGACCCGGGGGGCAGAGGTTTCACTAGTGGCTTCTCTCAAGAGCATAAGTATTTATGGTGGGTGAACAAATTACTGTTGAGCAATTGACAGAATTGAGCATAGTTATGAGAATATCTAGGTATGATCATGTATATAGGCATCACGTCCAAAACAAGTAGACCAACTCCTGTCTGCATCTACTACTATTACTCCACACATCAACCGCTATCAGCATGCATCTAGAGTACTAAGTTCAAGAGAACAGAGTAACGCTTTAAGCAAGATGATATGATGTAGAGGGATAAACTCATGCAATATGATATAAACCCCATCTTGTTATCCTCGATGGCAACAATACAATACGTGCCTTGCCGCCCCTACTGTCACTGGGAAAAGACATCGCAAGATTGAACTCAAAGCTAAGCACTTCTCCTATTGCAAGAAAGATCAATCTAGTAGGCCAAACCAAACTGATAATTTGAAGAGACTTACAAAGATAACCAATCATACATAAAAGAATTCAGAGAAGATTCAAATATTATTCATAGATAAACTTGATCATAAATCCACAATTCATCGGTCTCAACAAACACACCACAAAAGAAGATTACATCGAATAGATCTCCACAAGAAAGGGGGAGAACTTTGTATTGAGATCCAAAAAGAGAGAAGAAGTCATCTAGCTAATAACTATGGACCCGTAGGTCTGAAGTAAACTACTCACACTTCATCGGAGGGGCTATGGTATTGATGTAGAAGCCCTCCGTGATCGATGCCCCCCTCCGGCGGAGCTCCGGAAAAGGCCCCAAGATTGGATCTCGTGGATACAGAAAGTTACGACGGTGGAATTAGGGTTTTGACTCCGTATCTGGTAGTTTGGGGATACATAGGTATATATAGGAGGAAGGAGTACGTCGGTGGAGCAACAGGGGGCCCACGAGGGTGGAGGGCGCGCCTGGGGGGGTTAGGCGCACCCCCCTACCTCGTGCCTTCCTCGTTGATTTCTTGACGTAGGGTCCAAGTCCTCTGGATCATGTTCATTCCGAAAATCACGATCCCAAAGGTTTCATTCCGTTTGGAGTCCATTTGATATTCTTTTTCTGTGAAACCCTAAAATAGGCAAAAAAACAGCAATTCTGGGTTGGGCCTCTGGTTAATAGGTTAGTCCCAAAAATAATATAAAAGTGTATAATAAAGCCCAACAATGTCCAAAACAGAATATAATATAGCATGGAACAGTAAAAAATTATAGATACGTTGGAGACGTATCACACAACAAGATAGAGATGGGAAAACGCCATATGATCCGACTATATTAACAAAGCCCGCGATACATCAAGATCGTGAAATCTCAAGAACGCGAGAGAGATTAAACAAATAGCTACTGGTACAAACCCTCATCCCCGAGGGTGGATGATGACCCACAAGTATAGGGGATCTATCGTAGTCCTTTGGATAAGTAAGAGTGTCGAACCCAACGAGGAGCATAAGGAAATTATAAGCAGTTTTCAGTAAGGTATTCTCTGCAAGCACTGAAATTATCGGTAACATATAGTTTTGTGATAAGGTAATTTGTAACGGGTAACAAGTAATACAAGTAAATAAGGTGCAGCAAGATGGCCCAATCCTTTTTGTAGCAAAGGACAAGCCTGGACAAACTCTTATATAAAGGAAAGCGCTTCCGAGGACACACGGGAATTATCGTCAATCTAGTTTTCATCACGCTCATATGATTCGCGTTCGGTACTTTGATAATTTGATATGTGGGTGGACCGGTGCTTGGGTACTGCCCTTACTTGGACAAGCATCCCACTTATGATTAACCCCTCTTGCAAGCATCCGCAACTACAAAAGAAGTATTAAGGTAAACCTAACCATAGCATGAAACATATGGATCCAAATCAGCCCCTTACGAAGCAATGCATAAACTAGGGTTTAAGCTTCTGTCACTCTAGCAACCCATCATCTACTTATTACTTCCCAATGCCTTCCCCTAGGCCTAAACAATGGTGAAGTGTCATGTAGTCGACGTTCATATGACACCACTAGAGGAGAGACAACATACATCTCATCAAAATACCGAACTAATACCAAATTCACATGACTACTTATAGCAAGACTTCTCCCATGTCCTCAGGAACAAATGTAACTACTCACAAATCATATTCATGTTCATAATCAGAGGGGTATTAATATGCATAAAGGATCTAAACATATGATCTTCCACCAAGTAAACCAACTAGCATCAACTACAAGGAGTAATCAACACTACTAGCAACCCACAGGTACCAATCTGAGGTTTTGAGACAAAGATTGGATACAAGAGATGAACTAGGGTTTGAGATGAGATGGTGCTGGTGAAGATGTTGATGGAGATTGACCCCCTCCCGATGAGCGGGTCGATGGTGATGACGATGGTGATGATTCCCCCCTCCCGGAGGGATGCTTCCCCGGCAGAACAACTCCATAGGAGCCCTAGATTGGTTCCGCCAAGGTTCCGCCTTGTGGCGGCGATGTTTCGTCCCGAAAGCTTGCTTATGATTTTTTCCAGGGCGAAAGACCTCATATAGCAAAAGATGGGCACCGAAGGCCTGCCAGGGGGCCCACGAGACAGGGGGCGCACCCAGGGGGGTAGGGCGCACCCCCGCCCTCGTGGATGGTGGGTGGCCCCCCTCCGATGCTTTCTTCGCCCAATATTTTTTATATAATCCAAAACTGACTTTCGTGGAGTTTCAGGACATTTGGAGTTGTGCAGAATAGGTCTCTAATATTTGCTCCTTTTCAAGCCCAGAATTCCAGCTGTCGGCATTCTCCCTCTTCATGCAAACCTTGTAAAATAAGAGAGAATAGGCAGAAGTATTGTGACATAATGTGTAATAACAGCCCATAATGAAATAAACATCAATATAAAAGCATGATGCAAAATGGACGTATTAGTGGACTACTCCCTCCTCATCATGGTGACCGCGAGATTGATGAAGATGGCCACCGGTGATGATTTCCTCCTCCGGTGGAGTGCCGGAACGGGGTCTAGATTGATTTTTCATGGCTACAGAGGCTTACGGCGGTGGAACTTCTGATCTAGGGTTATTTCTAATGGTTTCTCTATTTATAGAATTTTTTGGCGTCGGTTTCACGCGAAGATGGGCCTCGAGGTGAGCACAACCCACTGGGGCAAGCCAGGCCGCTCTGGCGCACTGTGGTGGGTTGTGCCCTCCCCGTGGCTCTTCTGGCCCTCCCACAAAGCTTCGGGGGTCTTTTTTGTTCCAAAAAAATCGTCAAAAAGTTTTAGCTCATTTGGAGAACTTCCACTTCTGCACAAAAAACAACACCACGGTAGTTCTGCTGAAAATAATGTCGGTCCGGGTTAGTTCCATGCAAATCATACCAAAACCATATAAAATTGTCGTAAACATGGCATGAATACTCCATAAATTATAGATACGTTGGAGAACGCATCATTCGGCCCATTTGGCAAGCTCTGCTTAACCGCCACCTCCTTTTCTCTTTCACTTTCCATCGCGACTGCTCTATCGGGATGCCATCTGCCCATGTCTCTCCATCCTCGGGGATGGACTTTCTCTCAATAGAGAGGCACACACTACTAATGCCATGCGCCCATGTCTCATGGCGTCTCTATTGCCAGGAATGGTCTTTCTCTCTCAGCGGATAGCCACGTGGAGATAAGGCAACTCCAACCAGCCGACCCAAATGGATAGAAGATTTATCTGCTTTTTTTCTTGGGTCTGCCAAGGGAATACGAAAGTTCGGTTTTGTCTGGCGGGCTTGTAGGTGTACACAATGTGGACGGATTCATTTCACATTTCTGAGGAATTTAGTATGTGTTTTGTTTGGAAACAAAGTGGAATGGAATGTCATGGTTCCATTCCATCGGAATGGGTTTCGTTTTTGTATTTGGTTGAGCACAATAGGTGGAATGGAATGGTTATGTTTCAGTGTTTGGTTGAAGAGATGAAGTGGAATGTATTTGGTTCTTCACCACTTGTGAGATTATTCTCACGTCCATTTGAACAATGTATACAAATTTTCAGCAATATAATGGTATTTGTAGTATAGATTATTTATAAATTCACTCTGTAGTTGATACGTCTCCAACGTATCTATAATTTTTGATTGCTCCATGCTATATTATCTACTGTTTTGGACATTATTGGGATTTATTATCCACTTTATATTATTTTTGGGACTAATCTATTAACCGGAGGCCCAACCCAGAATTGTTGTTTTTTGCGTGTTTTTGGGTTTCGAAGAAAAGGAATATCAAACGGAGTCCAAACGGAATGAAACCTTCAGGAACGTGATTTTCTCAACAAACAAGACTCGGGAGACTTGGACCCTACGTCAAGAAAGAAAAGAGGAGGCCACGAGGTAGGGGGGCGCGCCTACCCCCCCAAGCGCGCCCTCCACCCTCATGGGCCCCTTGTTGCTCCACCGACGTACTCCTTCCTCCTATATATACCTACGTACCCCCAAACGATCAGATACGGAGCCAAAACCCTAATTCCACCATCGTAACTTTCTGTATCCACGAGATCCCATCTTGGGGGCTGTTCCGGAGCTCCGCCGGAGGGGGCATCGATCACGGAGGGCTTCTATATCAACACCATAGCCCCTCTGATGAAGTGTGAGTAGTTTACCTCAGACCTACGGGTCCATAGTTAGTAGCTAGATGGCTTCTTCTCTCTTTTTGGATCTCAATACAATGTTCTCCCCCTCTCTTGTGGAGAACTATTCAATGTAATCTTGTTTTTGCGGTGTGTTTGTTGAGACCGATGAATTGTGGGTTTATGATCAAGTCTATCTAAGAATAATATTTGAATATTCTCTGAATTCTTTTATGTATGATTGGTTTTCTTTGCAAGTCTCTTCGAATTATCAGTTTGGTTTGGCCTACTAGATTGACCTTTCTTGCAATGGGAGAAGTGCTTAGCTTTGGGTTCAATCTTGCGGTGTCCTTTCCCAGTGACAATAGGGGCAGCAAGGCACGTATTGCATTGTTGCCATCGCGGATATCAAGATGGGGTTTTCATCATATTGCATGAGTCTATCCCTCTACATCATGTCATCTTGCTTAAGGCGTTACTCTGTTTTTAACTTAATACTCTAGATGCATGTTGGATAGCGGTCGATCAGTGGAGTAATAGTAGTAGATGCAGGCAGGAGTCGGTCTACTTGTCTCGGACGTGATGCCTATATACATGATCGTACCTAGATATTCTCATAACAATGCTCAATTCTGTCAATTGCTCAACAGTAATTTGTTCACCCACCGTAGAATACTTATGCTCTCGAGAGAAGCCACTAGTGAAACCTATGGCCCCTGGGTCTATCTTCATCATATTTATCTCCTACTACTTAGTTATTTCCTTTTCTATTTACTTTGCCTTTATTTTACTTTGCATCTTTATCATAAAAATACCAAAACTATTATCTTATCATATCTATCAGATCTCACACTCGTAAGTGGCCTTATAGGGATTGACAACCCCTATTTGCGTTGGTTGTGAGGATTTGTTTGTTTTGTGCAAGTACGAGGGACTCACGCGTAGCCTCCTACTGGATTGATACCTTGGTTCTCAAAAACTGAGGGAAATACTTACGCTACTTTGCTGCATCATCCCTTCCTCTTCGGGGAAAACCAACGCAGTGCTCAAGAGGTAGCAAGAAGGATTTCTAGCGCCGTTGCTGGGAAGGTCTACGCAAAAGTCAACATACCAAGTACCCATCTAAATAGCTTTCCTAGTGAAGATGTCGCTACCCATCTAAATAGCTTCGTTGATTTGTGTGACATGCAAAAGAAGAAAGATGTGGATAATGATATTGTTAAATTGAAGCCATTTCCTTTTTCGCTTAGAGATCGTGCTAAAGCTTGGTTTCGTCTTTGCCTAAAATAGTATTGATTCATGGAACAAGTGCAAAGATACTTTTATCTCTAAGTATTTTCCTCCCGCTAAGATCATCTCTCTTAGAAACAATATTATGAATTTTAAGCAACTTGATCATGAACATGTTGCACAAGCTTGGGAGAGAATGAAACTAATGATACGTAATTGCCCTACTCATGGTTTAAATTTGTGGATGATTATACACAATTTTTATGCCGTATTGAATTTTGCTTCTAGAAATCTTTTAGATTCGGCCGCGGGAGGCACTTTTATGGAAATCACTTTAGGAGAAGCTACTAAACTCCTAGATAATATTATGGTTAATTATTCTCAATGGCATACTGAAAGATCTACTAATAAAAAAGTGCATGTGATAGAAGAAATTAATGTTTTGAGTGGAAAGATGGATGAACTTATGAAATTATTTGCTAATAAGAGTGTTTCTTCTGATCCTAATGATATGCCCTTATCTACTTTGATTGAGAATAACAATGAATCTATGGATGTGAATTTTGTTGGTAGGAACAATTTTGGTAACAACCTGTATAGAGGAAATTTCAACCCTAGGCCTTATCCTAGTAATCCCTCTAATAATTATGGTAATTCCTACAACAATTCTTATGGAAATTATAATAATACGCCCTCTGATTTTGAATCTAATATTAAAGAATTTATTACTTCACAAAAGAATTTTAATGCTATGATTGAAGAAAAATTGCTTAAGATTGATGATTTGGCTAGGAACATTGATAGAATTTCTCTTGATGTTGATTCTTTGAAACTTAGATCTATTCCACCTAAGAATGATATCAATGAGTCTCTCAAAGCCATGAGAATTTCCATTGATGAGTGCAAAGAAAGAACCGCTAGGATGCGTGCTAAGAAAGATGCCTTTATAAGAGCGTGTTCTTCTAGTTCCTATGAAAATAAAGATGAAGATCTAAAAGTTATTGATGTGTCCCCTATTAAATCTTTGTTTTGAAATATGAATCTTGATAATGATGGGACTGAATATGATCCACCTTTACCTAGAAGGTGTTCCAAGAATTCAGAATTTGTTGATCTTGATGCTAAATTTGATAAAAGTGGGATTGAAGAAATTAAAACCCTAGATGTTGCTAAACCCACTATTATGGATTTCAAGGAATTTAACTATGAAAATTGCTCTTTGATTGATTGTATTTCCTTGTTTCAATCCGTGCTAAATTCTCCTCACACTTATAGTAAAAATAAAGCGTTTACTAAACATATCATTGATGCCTTGATGCAATCTTATGAAGAAAAACTTGAATTGGAAGTTCTATCCCTAGAAAACTTTATGATTAGTGGGAACCAACTATTAAAATTAAAATTAAAGATCATGAATGCTATGCTTTATGTGATTTGGGTGCTAGTGTTTCCACGATTCCAAAGACTTTGTGTGATTTGTTAGGTTTCCGCGATTTTGATGATTGCTCTCTAAACTTGCACCTTGCAGATTCCATCATTAAGAAACCTATGGGAATAATTAATGATGTTCTTATTGTTGCAAATAGGAATTATGTGCCCATAGATTTTATTGTTCTTGACATAGATTGCAATCCTTCATGTCCTATTATTCTTGGTAGACCTTTCCTTAGAACGATTAGTGCAATTATTGATATGAAGGAAGGAAATATTAGATTCCAATTTCCATTAAGGAAAGGCATGGAACACTTTCCTAGAAAGAAAATTAAATTACATTATGAATCTATTATGAGAGCCACTTATGGATTGCCTACCAAAGATGGCAATACCTAGATCTATTCTTGCTTGTTATGCCTAGCTAGGGGCGTTAAACTATAGCGCTTGTTGGGAGGCAACCCAATTTTATTTTTATTCCTTGCTTTTTGCTCCTGTTTAGTAATAAATAATTTATCTAGCCTCTGTTTTGGTTGTGTTTTTTGTGTTTAATTAGTGTTTGTGCCAAGTAGAACCGTTGGGAAGACTTGGGGAAAGTCTTGTTGAACTTGCTGTAAAAAACAAAAACTTTAGCGCTCACGAGAACTGCTGTAATTTTTATTTGGAAAGTGATATTTAGTTAATTATTTTTGCAGATGTTTAATAGATAAATTCCTCACGTTCAGAAATTTATTTTAGAATTTTTGGGGTTCCAGATCTTGCGCTAGCTACAGATTACTACATACTGTTCTGTTTTTGACAGATTCTGTTTTTCGTGTGTTGTTTGCTTATTTTGATGAATCTATGGCTAGTAAAATAGTTTATAAACCATAGAGAAGTTGGAATACAGTAGGTATAACACCAATATAAATAAAGAATGAGTTCATTACAGTACCTTGAAGTGGTCTTTTATTTTCTTTCACTGACGGAGCTCACGAGATTTTCTACTTTAAGTTTTGTGTTGTGAAGTTTTCAAGTTTTGGGTAAAGATTTGATGGATTATGGAACAAGGAGTGGCAAGAGTGAGGGAGTCCTGGATTAGGGGGGTCTCCGGACAGCCGGACTATATCCTTTGGCCGGACTATTGGACTATGAAGATACAAGATTGAAGACTTTGTCCCATGTCCGGATGGGACTCTCCTTGGCATGGAAGGCAAGCTAAGCAATACAAATATGTATATCTCCTCCTTTGTAACCGACCTTGTGTAACCCCAGCCCCCTCCGGTGTCTATATAAATCGGAGGGTCTTAGTTCGTAGGACAACATACAATCATACTATAGGCTAGCTTCTAGGGTTTAGCCTCTCCGATCTCGAGGTAGATCAACTCTTGTACTACTCATATTATCAAGAATAATCAAGCAGGGCGTAGGGTTTTACCTCCATCAAGAGGGCCTAAACCTGGGTAAAAATATCGTGTCCCCTGCCTCCTGTTACCATCCGCCTCAGACGCACAGTTCGGGACCCCCCTACCCGAGATCTGCCGGTTTTGACACCGACATTGGTGCTTTCATTGAGAGTTCCTCTGTGTCGTCGCTGTTAGGCTTGATGGCTCCTTCGATCATCGATGGCGATGCAGTCCAGGGTGAGACTTCCCCCCCAGAAAGATCTTTGTATTCGGCGGCTTCGCACTGCGGGCCAACTCGCTTGGCCATCTGGAGCAGTTCAAGAGTTACGCCCCTGGACATCAGGTCAGGATTCGAAGCTTAAACTACATGGCCGATATCCGCAGAGACTTGATCTTCGACGGGTTCGAGCCCCTGCCTAGTGCGCCACACGGCCACGATGAGCATGATTTAGCTCTGCCATGGACAGTGTCCAGGAGATCGCGCCGGCAACTGCTCCGACCCTCAATTCGGAGCCAGCTGCGCCATCCATGGGCGGGTGGATAGACCCCGCCACGGAAGCCGCACTCTCATCGGCGATCGAGTCGAGTATCGACCTTACCCTTCACGAGAGCTGTGACGCCGAACTACCGGATCCTTCCCCGGCCACGGACTCCGAGCCGCCTGCGCCCGTGCCTATCGAATCCGACTGGGCGCCGATCATGGAGTTTACCTCCGCGGATATCTTTCAGCACTCGCCCTTCGGCGACATACTGAACTCATTAAGGTCTCTCTCCTTGTCAGGAGAGTCCTGGCCGAACTATATCCGGCAGGATTGGGATGCGGATGACGAAGAAATTCGCTGCCAACCCACCACCCACTTAGTAGCCACTGTCGACGACTTAACCGACATGCTCGATTTCGACTCCGAGGACATCGACGGTATGGACGACGATGTGGGAGACGAAGAGGAACCATTGCCCATAGGGCACTGGACTGCCACCTCATCATATGATATATACATGGTGGACACACCCAAAGAAGGCAATGGCGACGAGACAGCGGAGGATGACCCCTCCAAGAAGCAACCCAAGCGCCGACGTCAGTGGCGCCGCTCTAAGTCTCGCCAAAGCAAAAGCGGTGACACCAGCACAGGAGATAATACCACTCCGAACAGTGCCGAAGACAACAACAATCCCCTCCAGCAAGATTTAGGGCAGGAGGATGGAGAAGCCAGCCCTCCCGAGAGAGCGGCAGATGGAGAGGCGGAGGATGATAATTACATGCCTCCCTCCGAAGACGAGGCAGGCCTCGACGATGATGAATTCGTCATGCCTGAGGATCCCATCGAATAAGAGCGCTTCAAGTGCCGGCTTATAGCCACGGCAAATAGCCTTAAGAAAAAGCAACAGCAGCTTCAAGCTGATCAAGATTTGCTAGCTGACAGATGGACTGAAGTCCTTGCGGCCGAGGAATATAAACTCGAACGCCCCTCCAAGAGTTACCCAAAGCTTAGGTTGCTACCCCGACTGGAGGAGGAAGCACTCAAACGTACATCTCCAGCATATGATGCGGCTGACCGGCCACCTTGTGGCCGCGACAGAGAGGCATTTCAGCCAAAAACTCAGCCCGCACCCCGACGCCACTCAAATAAAAATGACAAGGCACGGGGAAACACGCTAGACCTGTGAGACGTATTGGAGGACAAAGCAAAACATGCAAGATCAATCTACGGATCACGAGGGCACGCCACTATGTGAGACGATAACCATCACACTGGATACAGTAAAAATAAATCCGGCCGGGCTGAACATAGCGGGCAGGACTCATTTGAGTTGCGTCGCGATATAGCCCAGTACAGAGGCGCCGCACACCCCCTATGCTTCACAGACGAAGTAATGGATCACCAAATCCCAGAGGGTTTCAAACCTGTAAATATCGAATCATACGACGACACAACAGATCCTGCGGTATGGATCGAGGATTTCCTCCTGCACATCCACATGGCCCGTGGTGATGATCTACACGCCATCAAATACCTCCCACTCAAGCTCAAAGGACCAGCTCGACATTGGCTCAACAGCTTGCCAGCAGAGTCCATTGGTTGTTGGGAGGATCTGGAAGCCGCATTCCTCGACAACTTCCAGGGCACTTATGTGCGACCACCAGACGCCGATGACTTGAGCCACATAATTCAGCAGCCAGAGGAATCAGCCAGGCAATTGTGGACACGGTTCCTAACAAAGAAAAATCAAATCGTCGACTGTCCGGATGCAGAGGCCCTAACAGCTTTTAAGCACAACATCCGCGACGAGTGGCTCGCCCGGCACCTTGGCAGAGAAAAGCCGAAATCTGTGGCAGCCCTCACGACACTCATGACCCGCTTTTGTGTGGGAGAAGACAGATGGCTGGCTCGCAGCAATAACATATCAAAGAACCATGGTACTTCAGATACCAAGGATGGCAATGGAAGGTCATGTCGTAACAAACACAAGCGCTGCATTAACAGCGACAATACCGAGGATACGACAGTCAATGCCGGATTCAAAGGCTCTAAACCCGGTCAGCGGAAAAAGCCATTCAAAAGAAGCACTCCGGGCCCGTCCAGTTTGGATCGTATACTCGACCGCTCGTGTCAAATACATGGCACCCCCGACAAGCCAGCCAACCACACCAACAGGGATTGTTGGGTGTTCAAGCAGGCCAGCAAGTTAAATGCCGAAAACAAAGATAAGGGGTCACATAGCGATGACGAGGAGGAGCCCCAGCAACCGAACACCGGAGGACAGAAGAGTTTCCCCCCACATGTGCGGACGGTGAACATGATATACGCCACCCACATCCCCAAGAGGGAGCGGAAGCGTGCGCTAAGGGACGTATATGTGTTGGAGCCAGTCGCCCCAAAGTCCAACCCATGGTCCTCTTGTCCGATCACCTTCGATCACAGGGACCACCCCACTAGTATCCGTCATGGCGGATTCGCCGCACTGGTCCTAGATCCAATCATTGACGGCTTTCACCTCACTCGAGTCCTTATGGATGGCGGCAGCAGCCTGAACCTGCTTTATCTGGACACAGTGCGCAAAATGGGTATAGACCCCTCAAGGATCGAACCCACAAAAACAACCTTCAAAGGCGTCATACCAGGTGTAGAGGCCCATTACACAGGCTCAGTCACACTGGAAGTGGTCTTCGGATCCCCGGATAACTTCCGAAGCGAAGAGTTAATCTTCGATATAGTCCCGTTCCGTAGTGGCTATCATGCACTGCTCGTGTGAACCGCATTTGCGAGATTCAATGCGGTACCGCATTATGCATACCTTAAGCTCAAGATGCCAAGACCTCGGGGGGTCATCACAGTTAATGGAAACACAGAGCACTCTCTCCATACGGAGGAGCACACTGCGGCCCTCGCAGCAGAAGCGCAAAGCAGCCTCTTAAGGCACTCCACCAGTTCGGCGATCCAAGACCCGGACACCTTCAAGCGTGCCCGGAGTAATCGGCAACAAGACCGCCTGGCACGTTCTGAGCTTGCATAGCAATGCGGCGCCCACCCCAGTACCAACCAAACAGCGAAATCCGTGCAACGCGTACATAATTACGCATTGAAAATACCATGGGCATAGGTGGGGAGGGGGCACGACTACGGCACGCCCCAAGACGCGGCTTAACCGCACTAGGGGCTTCCCGCTTTGTTATTTTTCTCTCTTTCAGGACTTTAATCTCTGGAAACCCTGTTCGGCAGAATGATGGCCGAACACATCATGCAGCAACCAAGGAGGCAGAAAGCTACGTCGCACCATGGAACTCCCAGGTGGATTACGATAACGAGTGGAATACTTGCTTTAATACCATTCCTCAGCTTGCCCTTGGAGGGGACATGTCAAATAGTCCTACTTTTTGCTTATCGCACTACTTGTATCTTTCTTCTTTAACACACCTTTTTGAATAAACAATGCATAGCACTAGACTACTATTGCATTCTCTATTCTTCTTTATATATATATATATATATATATATATATATATATATATATATATATATATATATATATATGTATATTTTCATTCATGACATCCAGCACCCGTACACTCTAGTAAGGCCAGTACGCTAGGGGCTTAAGCATACCCCACATTACGGCGTGAGAAGTCCGAACACTTTTGACAGTGCGGCACCCCGAACTTATAGCATTATATGCATCAGCTCTGAATCATGTCTTAGGTTAATAGTTGGGATTGCCCGGCTCCCATGTTTTGGTACCTTACATTCCGCTATATCGGCTAAGGTAGCACGGGGAGAACTACTGCGATTGTGCCCCGGTTCTGCTGGGCTAAGAACCTTAGTAGAGAAAGCTAAAACTGACTGTCATGATAAGGCGAGAGATTGGTCGCTGTTCGAGAGGTTTCGAGTCCCTAAAGACTTATGCCGCTTAGAGCGAGGAGTCGGCTTTGTCCGGCTTAAGGCGTGTATAGGGCCCCGAATTCGGCCTTCCGAATACTAGGGGCTTCACCAAAATTTAAAATTATAGAATTCTAGGCTAAGTGAGAGTGATAAAGCATTATAGTCCGATTGCCTTGTTCGTTGTACTGAGCACCTCCCTCGAAGGACCCAAAAATGGGAACAAGAGTGCTCAGGTTTATCCCGAACACCCCAGCACTCATGGCATGGGGGCAGAAGCCGACGACTAGCCATCTCTCAGATTTGATAAACAGCCGAACAGAAGGTAATATTTTAAATTCAAACAAGTGTTGCATAGCGCATATGAACAAGTTTTCATAACACAGGATCACACGAGCAAGTTCATTCAAATATTACATCTTTTGCGCACTCGTCTGCTACAAGACGGGCACCCTTCAGGACACCCTCATAATACATCTCGGGGTGGCGATGCTCCTTGCCCTATGGTGGCCCCTCCTTCACCAGCTTCTCGGCGTCCATCTTGGCCCAGTACACCTTCGCACGGGCAAAATCCCGGCGTGCACCTTCGATGCAGACGGACCGCTTGATGACTTCCAGCCATGGGCAGGCATCCACAAGCCACCTCACCAGGCCGAAGTAGTTGTTGGGAAGGGCGTCGCCGGGCCACATCCGGACTATAAGGCCCCTCATGGCCTGTTCGGCCGCCTTGTGCAGCTCGACCAGTTGCTTCAGCTGGTCGCTCATAGGCATCGGATGTTCGGTCCCAGTATACTAATACCAGAATAGCTTCTCCGTCGAGCTTCCCTCCTCGGCCTGGTAAAACTTTGCGGCATCCGACACACTGCGGGGCAAATCTGCGAATGCTCCTGGAGAGCTCCGGACTCGGGTAAGTAACAAGTAATTTACTTTCACATGATTGCTTTGCATATTGAATGCCTTACCCGCCGCTATCTTCCTCATCGCCTCAATCTCCTGGAGGGCCTTGAGGGCTTCAGCCTTGGCATCCTTTGCGCTCTCAAGGGTCGCGGCAAGCTCAGACTCTCGCGTCTTCGAGTCAAGCTCCAACGCCTCGTGCTTCGTCACGAGAGCTTGGATCTCTTGCTGCACCTCGCCCACCCGTGTCTCTTGCTTTTCCCGCTCGGCGTGCTCCTGGGCCGCTTTGTTTTCGGCCTCGGACAGCGCTTGCTTCAGGGTCGCCACTTCGGTCGTGGCCCCTGGCAAATTCATGATGATCCTATCATTTTGCAATCGCATCTTTTATATATATATATATAGACAAGGTATTACTTACCTTTGTTCTCCTTGAGCTGCCTCTTAGCAAGGCCGAGCTCTTTCTCAGACCCCTCAAGGTCCTGCTTCAGTGCGGCGACCTCCACAGTCAGTGCGGCAGCGGTCAGCAGCGAAGCCTGCATACGCATATTGATACGTCTCCAACGTATCTATAATTTTTGATTGCTCCATGCTATATTATCTACTGTTTTGGACTATATTGGGCTTTATTTTCCACTTTTATATTATTTTTGGGACTAACCTATTAACTAGAGGCCCAAGCCAATTAGTGTTAGCGCTCACGAGAACTGCTGTCATTTTTATTTGAAGAGTTCTATTTAGTTAATTATTTTTGCATATGATTAATAGATAAATTACTCACGTCCAGAAATTTATTTTAGAATTTTTGGGGTTCCAGATCTTGCGCTAGCTACAGATTACTACAGACTGTTCTGTTTTTGACAGATTCTGTTTTTCGTGTGTTGTTTGCTTATTTTGATGAATCTATGGCTAGTAAAATAGTTTATAATCCATATAGAAGTTGGAATACAGTAGGTTTAACACCAATATAAATAAAGAATGAGTTCATTACAGTACCTTGAAGTGGTCTTTTGTTTTCTTTCGCTAACGGAGCTCACGAGTTTTCTTCTTTAAGTTTTGTGTTGTGAAGTTTTCAAGTTTTGGGTGAGTTCTTGTGATGATGGATTATGGAACAAGGAGTGGCAAGAGCCTAAGCTTGGGGATGCCCATGGCACCCCCAAGATAATCCAAGGACACCAAAAAGTCAAAGCTTGGGGATGCCCCGGAAGGCATCCCCTCTTTCGTCCACTTCCATCGGTAATTTACTTGGAGCTATATTTTTATTCACCAACATGATATGTGTTTTGCTTGGAGCGTCTTGTATTATTTGTGTCTTTGTGTCTCAGTATGCCACAATCATCCTTGCTGTATACACCTTTTTAGAGAGCCATTCATGAATTAAAATTTGATAGAATACTCTATGTGCTTCACTTATATCTTTTGAGCTAAGTAGTTTTGCTCTATGTGCTTCACTTATATCTTTTGAGGATTATAATTTTGCTCTATGTGCTTCACTTAGATCTTTTAGAGCACGGTGGTGGATTTGTTTTAAAGAAACTATTGATCTCTCATGCTTCACTTAAATTATTTTTAGAGTCTTTTAATAGCATGGTAATTTGCTTAATAATAATATGCTTGGTATTCAAGATTTGTGAAACTTTCTTTTGAGTGTGCTGAATACTAAGAAAATATTGAAGCATGATACTTATTTTGACATATGGAGGTGATAATATTAAAGTCATGCTAGTTGAGTAGTTGTGAATTTAAAGAATACTTGTGTTAAAGATTGTGATTCCCGTAGCATGCACGTATGGTGAACCGTTATGTGATGAAGTCAGAGCATGATTTATTTATTGATTGTCTTCCTTATGAGTGGCGGTCGGGGACGAGCGATGGTCTTTTCCTACCAATCTATCCCCCTAGGAGCATGCACGTAATACTTTGCTTTGATAACTTCTAGTTTTTTGCAATAAGTATATGAGTTCTTTATGACTAATGTTGAGTCCATGCATTATACGCACTCTCACCATTCCACCTTTGCTAGCCTCTCTAATACCGCGCACCTTTCGCCGGTATCATACACCTACCATATACCTTCCTCAAAACAGCCACCATACCTACCTATTATGGCATTTCCATAGCCATTCCGAGATATATTGCCATGCAACTTTCCACCGTTTCGTTTATTATGACACACTCATGCATCATTGCATATCCCGGTACACCGCCGGAGGCATTCATATTGCCCTAGGTCTTCGTGAGCAAGCAAGTTGGATGCATACCCACTTAGTTTTTTTTGAGCTTTCATACATTTATAGCTCTAGTGCATCCGTTGCATGGCAATCCCTACTCACTCACATTGATATCTATTGATGGGCATCTCCATAGCCCATTGATATGCCTAGTTGATGTGAGACTATCTTCTCCTTTTTGTCTTCTCCCCAACCACCATTCTATTCCACCTATAGTGCTATATCCATGGCTCACGCTCATGTGTTGCGTGAAGATTGAAAAAGTTTTGAAAAAGTTAGAGTATGAAACAATTGCTTGGCTTGTCATCGTGGTTGTGCATGATTTAAATACTTTGTGTGATGAAGATAGAGCATAGCCAGACTATATGATTTTGTAGGGATAACTTTCTTGGGCCATGTTATTTTGAGAAGACATAATTGCTTTGTTAGTATGCTTGAAGTATTATTATTTTTATGTCAATATAAACTTTTGTATTGAATCTTTCGAATCTGAATATTCATATCACAATTAAGAAGATTTGCATTGAAATTATGCCAAGTAGCACTCCGCATCAAAAATTCTCTTTTTATCATTTACCTACTCGAGGACGAGCTTGAATTAAGCTTGGGGATGCCTGATACATCTCCAACGTATCTATAATTTTTGATTGCTCCATGCTATATTATCTACTGTTTTGGACTATATTGGGCTTTATTTTCCACTTTTATATTATTTTTGGGACTAACCTATTAACCGGAGGCCCAGCCCAGAATTGCTGCTTTTTTTTTGCCTATTTCAGTGTTTCGGAGAAACAGAATATCAAACGGAGTCCAAACGGAATAAAATCTTTGGGAACGTGATTTTCTCACCGAACGTGATCCAGGAGACTTGGACCCTACTCCAGGTAGTCAAAGAGGAGGTCACGAGGGTGGGGGGCGCCCCCTAGGGCGTGCCCCCTGCCTCGTGGGCCCCTCGGTGCTCCACCGACGTACTTCTTCCTCCTATATATACCTACGTACCCCCAAATGATCAGAACGGGAGCCAAAAACCTAGTTCCACCGCCGCAACTTTCTATATCCACAAGATCCCATCTTGGGGCCTGTTCCGGAGCTCCGCCGGAGAGGGCCGTCATCACGGAGGGCTTCTACATCATCCTAGCCCCCCCGATGAAGTGTGAGTAGTTTACCTCAGACCTTCGGGTCCATAGTTAGTAGCTAGATGGCTTCTTCTCTCTCTTTGAATCTCAATACAAAGTTCTCCCCTCTCTTGTGGAGATCTATTCGATGTAATCTTCTTTTTGCGGTGTGTTTGTTGAGACCGATGAATTGGGGGTTTATGATCAAGTTTATCTATGAATAATATTTGAATCTTCTTGAATTCTTTTATGTATGATTGGTTATCTTTGCAAGTCTCTTCGAATTATCCGTTTGGTTTGGCCGACTAGATTGGTAGTTCTTGCCATGGGAGAAGTGCTTAGCTTTGGGTTCGATCTTGCGGTGTCCTTACCCAGTGACAGAAGGGGCAGAAAGGCACGTACTGTATCGTTGCCATCGCGAATAACAAGATGGGGTTTATTTCATATTGCATGAATTTATCCCTCTACATCATGTCATCTTGCTTAAGGCGTTACTCTATTTTTAACTTAATACTCTAGATGCATGCTGGATAGCGGTCGATGAGTGGAGTAATAGTAGTAGATGCAGAATCGTTTCGGTCTACTTGTCACGGACGTGATGCCTATATACATGATCATGCCTAGATATTCTCATAACTATGCTCAATTCTATCAATTGCTCAACAGTAATTTGTTCACCCACCGTAGAATACTTATGCTCTTGAGAGAAGCCACTAGTGAAACCTATGGCCCCCGGGTCTATTCTCATCATATCAATCTCCATCACTTTAATCTTGTTTTGCTTTTTTACTTTGCCTTTACTTTACACTTTGCATCTTTATACCAAAAATACCAAAAATATTATATCTATCAGATCTCACTCTCGTAAGTGACCGTGAAGGGATTGACAATCCCTAATCGCGTTGGTTGCGAGTAGCTATCGTTTTGTGCAGGTACGAGGGACTTGAGCATGGCCTCCTACTGGATTGATACCTTGGTTCTCAAAAACTAAGGGAAATACTTACGCTACTCTGCTGCATCATCCCTTCCTCTTCGGGGAAAACCAACGCAAGCTCAAGACGTAGCACATATAGACATACTTATATTAGACTCATGCAGATATTATTTGATCCTCTATTCGGCTTTTCTTTGTGAACACCAAACAGAGCATCAGGGGCTACTGTCTATGCAGTAATATTTTTCCTATATTTTAAATACTTACCACAAAGCCTGTTAGAACACTAACACAGGCTTCAGTGAGTCCGCTCTTGGCGGACTGAACCTTCTCGATCACCGCACTCATAATAGTGCTGTCCTCTTCATGGATGGAAGCGTTGCGAAGCGCTCCCAGCAGGCTGTCCGGTGCCTCTGGATTGACAGAGGTCACCGGCACGGGCGTCTTACCCCTTTTGGAAGGGAGCCGCCTGCCCGAGTCCGGAGCCACTAGAGGTTCCGGCGCGGTGTTCGGCTGAGAGCCAAACTTGGAGCCCCCGGGAGCTTTGCTCCTGGGGTCCGGAAGGTCGCCTTGAGGCGCCTCCGGGACTATTTCTCCCCGGCTCGGTGCCCCTGGAGACAATACCTTGGCATTGTCCGTAGGGCAAGGGGAGGAGGCGGTCAGAAGTGGATCGCTATCCATATCCGACGAATCCAAGGAGCCGTCCGACAAGGACACGTCGATACGGGCTCGGGGTGGTCTGCATAATCATATTCAGTGTTAGGAGAAGCAGTGCGACAAAGGTATGCTATGAGTTATTCTGGTATCCGAATACTTACGACTTCGCCAGTGGCTTGGCCCTGAGCAGCCACTCGTCTTCGCCTTCGGCGACGGTGGTGGAGCAGTCCAGAAGAAGAGTCCTTCCCTTCTTGGACCCTTTGGCCTCCCCGGTTGGGGCGGCCTTCCTTTTCTTGTCTCCCCGGCTGGAGGGGGAGCATCTTCATCTTCCTCCTCGTCTTCATGGGAGGAGTGCGTCGCGGAGTTATCGGACGATGAGTCTGATACCACCTGGCGCCGGGAACTCTTTCGGGTTCCCTTGGCCTTCTTCTTGGTCTTCTCCGGCACCTTATAAGGAGCCGGAGTCAGCATCTCCGTCATGAGAGCGTCCGCGGTGTCTTCGGGTAGGGGGGCGGACAGTTAATCTGCTCCGATGCCTCCACCCAGTCCTGTTAAAGGCATGAGAGCTCAAACCCCGCACATGGTTAAGCTATGGGAAATAAATATCCTATCAAATGTACAGAACTTACCGGATTCGCAGGGCGCTTCGCGCTTAGCCTGCGCTCCTCGATGAGAGAGGGAGGGACCTCGGCGCCCTTGAACAGCACCCTCCAGACGTCTTTGTGCGTCATGTCGAAGAGCTCGCTTAGAGTCTGGTGCCGGGCCGGGTCGAACTCCCATAAGTTGAAATCCCGTTGCTGACACGGGAGGATCCAGCGGAAGAGCATGACTTGGACTATGTTGACAAGCTTAAGTTTCTTGCTTGTCATGTTCCAGATACATTTCTGGAGTCTGTCCAGCTCCACCGATGAACCCTAGGACAAGCCCTTCTCCTTCCAGGAAGTGAGCCACGTGGGGATTCTGGATCGAAACTCGGGGGCCGCCACCCAGTTGGTGTTGCACGGCTCGGTGATATAGAACCACCCCGATTGCCACCGCTTTACGGTCTCCATGAAGGAGCCCTCGAGCCATGCAACGTTGGGCATTTTTCCCACCATGGCTCCGCCGCATTCCGCTTGTTGGCCGCCTACAACCTTCGGCTTGATATTAAAGGTCTTCAGCCATAGGCCGAAGTGGGTCCGGATGCGGAGGAAAGCATCGCACACGACGATGAATGCCAAGATGTTGAGGATGAAGTTCGGGGCCAGATCGTGAAAGTCCAGCCCATAATAGAACATGAGGCCGCAGACAAATGGATGGAGGGAAAATCCCAGTCCGCGAACGAAGTGGGGGAGAAAGACCACCCTCTCGTGAGGTTCTGGGGTAGGGATGACCTGCCCCATGGCTGGCAGCCGGTGCGCGATGTCCGCGGCTAAGTATCTGGCTCCGCGCAACTTTTTGATGTGCCCCTCCGTGACGGAGGAGGCCATCCACTTGCCTCCCGCTCTGGACATGTTTTGGAGAGAGTTGAGGAGGAGGATGCGGACTTGGGCGCTAGAGCTCAAGTGCGCGAGAATGGATGAGCAAGGAGGAAGAAGGCATGGGTAGAAAAAGGTGAGATCTTATCCCTTTATAAGGTCGGACTAAACTATGCGCCCCCACTAGCCTGGTAAAACTCGCTTATCCTCCAAGCGTCATAATTGATGGAGTGGTTGGGTTACCCATGTCCGTATTGATGAGAATTCCGTAATAAGGGAAACACGGTCTCTGCTTTGACAAGACGTGTCAAGAAAACCGCCTCGCGTTATGTGCGGGGCTGGTTAAGGAAAACGGTTCGAATAATTACCGGGCCATGGCATGATGTCATGCTGCCAAAACGTGTCAGCGGATTGGATTTGTGGAAATATTATTATCTCTATGGTGGTATGTGGAACTAATTTTGCAGGGTCGGACACTATCCTTGTATTCAAACTCTTCTGTGGTGTATTCGGAGGAAGAACCCACCTTGCAATGCCGAAGACAACACTGCGCGCCGGACTCATCGTCATTGAAGCCTGGTTCAGGGGCTACTGAGGGAGTCCTGGAATAGGGGGTCTCCGGACAGCCGGACTATATCCTTTGGCCGGACTATTGGACTATGAAGATACAAGATTGAAGACTTCGTCCCGTGTCCGAATGGGACTCTCCTTGGCGTGGAAGGCAAGCTAGGCAATACGGATATGTATATCTCCTCCTTTGTAACCGACCTTGTGTAACCCTAGCCCCCTCCGGTGTCTATATAAACTGGAGGGTCTTAGTCCGTAGGACAACATACAATCATACCATAGGCTAGCTTCTAGGGTTTAGTCTCTCCGATCTCGAGGTAGATCAACTCTTGTACTACTCATATTATCAAGAATAATCAAGCAGGATGTAGGGTTTTACCTCCATCAAGAGGGCCCGAACCTGGGTAAAAACATCGTGTCCCCTGCCTCCTGTTACCATCCGCCTCAGACGCACAGTTCGGGACCCCCTACCCGAGATCCGCCGGTTTTGACACCGACAAAGAGCCTAAGCTTGGGGATGCCCATGGCACCCCCAGATAATCTAAGGACACCTAAAAGCCAAAGCTTGGGGATGCCCCGGAAGGCATCCCCTCTTTCGTCTACTTCTATCGGTAACTTTACTTGGAGCTATATTTTTATTCGCCACATGATATGTGTTTTGCTTGGAGCATCTTGTATTATTTGAGTCTTTGCTTTTTAGTTTACCACAATCATCCTTGTCGTAGGCATCCCCTCTTTCGTCTACTTCTATCGGTAACTTTACTTGGAGCTATATTTTTATTCGCCACATGATATGTGTTTTGCTTGGAGCGTCTTGTATTATTTGAGTCTTTGCTTTTTAGTTTACCACAATCATCCTTGCTGTACACACCTTTTGATAGAGCCATACATGACTTGGAATTTGTTAGAATACTCTATGTGCTTCGCTTATATCTTTTGAGCTATATAATTTTGCTCTAGTACTTCACTTATATCTTTTAGAGCACGGTGGTGGATTTGTTTTATAGAAATTATTGATCTCTCATGCCTCACTTATATTATTTGTAGAGTCTTAATAGCATGGTAATTTGCTTAAAATCCTAATATGCTAGGTATTCAAGAATAAAAAAATTCTCTTATGAGTGTGTTGAATACCATGATAAGTTTTATACTTGATAATTGTTTTGAGATATGGAGATGGTGATATTAAAGTCATGCTAGTTGAGTAGTTGTGAATTTGAGAAATACTTGTGTTGAAGCTTGTGATTCCCGTAGCATGCACGTATGGTGAACCGTTATGTGATGAAGTCGGAGCATGATTTATTTATTGATTGTCTTCCTTATGAGTGGCGGTCGGGGACGAGCGATGGTCTTTTCCTACCAATCTATCCCCCTAGGAGCATGCACGTAATACTTTGCTTCGATAACTTGTAGATTTTTGCAATAAGTGTATGAGTTCTTTATGACTAATGTTGAGTCCATGGATTATACGCACTCTCACCCTTCCACCTTTGTTAGCCTCTCTAATACCGCGCACCTTTCGCCGGCCGGTATCATACACCCACCATATACCTTCCACAAAACAGCCACCATACCTACCTATTATGGCATTTCCATAGCCATTCCGAGATATATTGCCATGCAACTTTCCACCGTTTCGTTTATTATGACACACTCATGCATCATTGCATATCCCGGTACATCGCCGGAGGCATTCATATAGACTCATACTTTGTTCTAAGTATCGAGTTGTAATTGTTGAGTTGTAAGAAAAATAAAAGTGTGATGATCATCATTATTAGAGCATTGTCCCAATGAGGAAAGGATGATGGAGACTATGATTCCCCCACAAGTCGGGATGAGACTCCGGACGAAAAATTAAAAAAATAGAAAGAAAAGAGGCCCAAAAAAGGGAGAAAAGGCCCCAAATAATGAGAGAAAAAGAGAGAAGGTACAATGTTACTATCCTTTTACCACACTTGTGCTTTAAAGTAGCACCATGATATTCATAGTAGAGAGTCTCTCATATTATCACTTTCATATACTAGTGGGAATTTTTCATTATAGAACTTGGCTTGTATATTCCAATGATGGGCTTCCTCAAAATGCCCTAGGTCTTCATGAGCAAGCAAGTTGGATGCACACCCACTTAGTTTCTTTTTGAGATTTCATATACTTATAGCTCTAGTGCATCCGTTGCATGGCAATCCCTACTCACTCACATTGATATCTATTGATGGGCATCTCCATAGCCCATTGATACGCCTATTTGATGTGAGACTATCTTCTCCCTTTTTGTCTCCTCCACAACCACCACTCTATTCCACCTATAGTGCTATATCCATGGCTCACGCTCATGTATTGCGTGAAGATTGAAAAAGTTTTGAGAATGTCAAAAGTATGAAACAATTCCTTGGCTTTTCATCGGGGTTGTGCATGATTTAAATATTTTGTGTGGTGAAGATAGAGCGTAGCCAGAGTATATGATTTTGTTGGGATAACTTTCTTTAGCCATGTTATTTTCAGAAGACATAATTGCTTTGTTAATATGCTTGAATTATTATTATTTTTATGTCAATATTAACTCTTGTCTTGAATCTTTAGGATCTGAATATTCATACCACAATTAATAAGAATTACATTAAAATTATGCCAAGTAGCACTCCGCATCAAAAATTCTATTTTTATCATTTACCTACTCGAGGACGAGCAGGAATTAAGCTTGGGGGTGCTTGATACGTCTCCAACGTATCTACAATTTTTGATTGCTCCATGCTATATTATCTACTGCTTTATTATCCACTTTTATATTATTTTGGGACTAACCTATTAACCGGAGGCCCAGCCCAGAATTGCTGTTTTTTTTGTTTGCCCTTTGGTTTCGAAGAAAGGGAATATCAAACAGAGTCCAAACGGAATGAAACCTTCGGGAATGTGATTTTCTCAACAAACAAGACCCGGGAGACTTGGACCCTACGTCAAGAAAGAAAAGAGGAGGCCACGAGGTAGGGGGGCGCTTAGCACCCCCCCCAGGCACGCCCTCCACCCTCGTGGGCCCCGTGTTGCTCCACCGACGTACTCCTTCCTCCTATATATACCTACGTACCCCCAAACGATCAGATACGGCGCCAAAACCCTAATTCCACCGCCATAACTTTCTGTATCCACGAGATCCCATCTTGGGGCCTGTTCCGGAGCTCCGCCGGAGGGGGCATCGATCACGGAGGGCTTCTACATCAACACCATAGCCCCTCCGATGAAGTGTGAGTAGTTTACCTCAGACCTACGTGTCCATACTTAGTAGCTAGATGGCTTCTTCTCTCTTTTTGGATCTCAATACAATGTTCTCCCCCTCTCTTGTGGAGAACTATTCGATGTAATCTTCTTTTTGCGGTGTGTTTGTTGAGACCGATGAATTGTGGGTTTATGATCAAGTCTATCTATGAGTAATATTTGAATCTTCTCTGAATTCTTTTATGTATGATTGGTTATCTTTGCAAGTCTCTTCGAATTATCAGTTTGGTTTGGCCTACTAGATTGATCTTTCTTGCAATGGGAGAAGTGCTTAGCTTTGGGTTCAATCTTGCGGTGTCCTTTCCCAGTGACAGTAGGGGCAGCAAGGCACGTATTGTATTGTTGCCATCGAGGATAAAAAGATGGGGTTTTCATCATATTGCATGAGTCTATCCCTCTACATCATGTCATCTTGCTTAAGGCGTTACTCTGTTTTTAACTTAATACTCTAGATGCATGCTGGATAGCGGTCGATGAGTGGAGTAATAGTAGTAGATGCAGGCAAGAGTCGGTCTACTTGTCTTGGACGTGATGCCTATATACATGATCATACCTAGATATTCTCATAACTATGCTCAATTCTGTCAATTGCTCAACAGTAATTTGTTCACCCACCGTAGAATACTTATGCTCTCGAGAGAAGCCACTAGTGAAACTATGGCCCACGGGTCTATCTTCATCATATTAATCTCCTACTACTTAGTTATTTCCTTTGCTATTTACTTTGCCTTTACTTTACTTTGCATCTTTATCATAAAAATACCAAAAATATTATCTTATCATATCTATCAAATCTCACACTCGTAAGTGGCCTTATAGGGATTGACAACCCCTATTTGCGTTGGTTGCGAGGACTTATTTGTTTTGTGCAGGTATGAGGGACTCGTGCGTAGCCTCCTACTGGATTGATACCTTGGTTCTCAAAAACCGAGGGAAATACTTGCGCTACTTTGCTGCATCATCCCTTCGTCTTCGGGGAAAACTAACGCAGTGCTCAAGAGGTAGCAGTACTCACAACAAATTTTCTGAAAATAGACAACAAAATTTGTCACCAATCTGAATAAAGAGGACATAGATATACCATCAAGCAAGCTGTTGTTGTTATCTACTTCACGTCGCGTCAAGAGATCTTCTGCTGCTACTGCTATCCCGTTCTCGCTGCACCGCTGCTAGCCCAAGAGATGGACGGAGATGGGGATGCCTATTTTCTGCTGCCCGCCGCCGCTGCCCCGCTAGGAATCGTACCTTCTGCCGCCACTGCGACCTAAGCCGGCCAACGCCGACCATATTACTGGCCGTGAGTCTCATGCCCCCGTTGCCATCGCAGACACCCCCACCTCTGCGGCTACCGGCTGAGAACTAGAGGACGCTTCATGTCTTCCCGGCCATCGGCCACACACCTGCTACCCTGCTGCCAGCCCAACTTCAAGTTGGCCACCCCATAGCTGACTAAGGAGGAGACGAGGGAGAGGAGCAGACGGCAGCATGGATGGAAGAAGAGGAGCAGCGAAGGAAAGAGGCAGAGGCTCGGTTCCATCTAATTCCACTGGTTTGGCGGTATGACTCAATTCCAGATATTGGGGGTATATTCTTTCGGGGAACGGGTGTGTTCCAGTTCCACTTGACTACCAAACACGCAAACGAGGGCCAGAGATGGACAGAGAACCAACCTGTGGTTGGATGGTTAGAGGGACTGTGGTATCCCCAGCCTACCAGGGTTCAAGTTCTGGTGCTCGCATTTATTCCTGGATTTATTTCAGGATTTCTGGTGATGCGCATTCAGTGGGAGGAGACGTTCCTGTCGATGACAAGGTGCCTACGGTGACTTCGTAAATTTCAATAGACCACCTGGCGAGCTCCTCGATCTCGGACTCCTCGATGGCCCTCCTCGTCGCCTCCTCGAGAGATGCAATGTAGGCCTCGTCGACCTCCTGATCTTCCTCCTACACCACCGGTGGTGGTGGAGCGGCGAACATGCACGGTGCATGGGGCGCACCGTCGAAGCACGACCAATGGTGACGGTCATGCTCATCCATGAATCGGGTGTCCCAATTCGGTGAATCCACCATGTACGCTAGGTGAGGACGGAGGTCGACAGGGAGTTGAGCATGGCGGCGGTGGATCTCCGCCAACCATGTGCAGCCTGAGGCTGGCACCGACGACCCCAGAACCCTATCGGGGTCGATATGCCACCTGTGCAATAGGTTCACATCGGGCCACGGTATCGGATGCCATACTCCCGGAACTACTAGTAGCAGTGGACGGGCACATAGAGGTGAAAGTGTGGCCGCGACTCAGCACCTGGCGGCACCATGATGAAGTTGGCCACACGCTCTGACGAGGAGCCGTCCTCATGATCATGCTTGCCGCGCTTCCCGAACCTCATGGTGGGTGGCGGCTGATAAGTAATCATTTTGTATGTTTTATGTGTTATGTTATATTATTTTTCTGGACTAAACGATTAATTAAGTGCCGGTTTCTTTTTTTGTGTGCATGTTTTTGGTTCCATGGAAAATCCATAGCTAGGAAGGTACAAACACGATGAAAATTTACGATCAATTTTTCTGGAATATATGCAACACTAGAAACTTCTGGGAGAGACAAGAAGACCCACGAGGATCCCACAAACCTAGGGGTGCGGCCCAAGAGGGTGCGGCGGCCAGGCTTGTGGGGCCCATGAGCACCCATTTGCCGTAATTCTTGGTCTATAAATTCCGTGATTTCCCAAAATCCTCATAAGCAAACCCGAAAGAATTTTATTGTCGTCGCAAGCCTCTGTTCTGAAGAGATCCCATCTGGGGTCCTTCTCTAATGCTCCACCGGAGGGGGAAATCATTGGGGAGGCCATCTTCATCAACCTTGCTGCCTCCATGCATGATGATGTGTGAGTAGTTCCACCAGGTCTTGCGGGTCCATAGTAGTAGCTAGATGGCTCTCTCTCTCCCTCCCTCCCT
This sequence comes from Triticum dicoccoides, assembly GCF_002162155.2. Taxonomy (NCBI): domain Eukaryota; kingdom Viridiplantae; phylum Streptophyta; class Magnoliopsida; order Poales; family Poaceae; genus Triticum; species Triticum dicoccoides. Next base: position 644,100,762 of record NC_041386.1, read on the forward strand.
CCCTCCATCTCTGTCTCTCTCCCTCCCTCCCTCTCTCTCTCTCAATGTTCAATACAATGATCTTTTTTAAGATCAATCCGATGTAACCTTTTGCGGTGTGTTTGTTGGGATCCAATGAATTGTGGGTTTATGATCTTATTATTCATTGAAATTATGTTGACTCTCTTGAAGTTTCTATCTTGTATAATTTTATTGCTATGTATGATTTCTGATCTATGAGTCTTTTCAAACCAATAAATGAGTAGGTCTCCAGAGGGAGTAGTGCATAGTAGTCGGTTCAATCTTGCGGTGGTCTTGTCCTGTGACAGGTGGGACGACGGTACTATTGTATTGTTGCCACTAAGAGCAAAACGGTGGGGTTTGGTCATATTGATTGATCTCTTTGTGTCTACATTATGTCATATTTCTTATTGTGTTACTCTGTTTATCATGAAATTAATACTTTGAGTCATGTTGGATAGCTATCTTAGGGTGGAGTAATAGTAGTAGATGCAGTTGGATTAACGGTCTATTTATGATAGATGTAATGCCTATGTGAGATTATGCCATGAAAGAACACAATTATAACTATGCACAATTCTATCAATTGTCCAATAGTAATTTTTTCTACCACACCATTGCTATGCTTTCGAGAGAGATGCCACTAGTGAACCTATGGCCCCTGGGTCCATTCTTCATTAATTTACATGCTTCTACAATTGCTCTTTATTTGTTCTTTTACTCTTTTCGCTTTGCATATTACTATCTGCTTTTAATATTCTAACTAGCAAGCCCTAAACGACCCCCGGTTGTAAGCAATTTTATTTGTTTGTGCGCAGGCACTGCTAACGTTGTTAGTGCGGTGCCTCCTACTCGTTCGATAAACCTTGGTTCTTAATTAAGGAAAATATTTTCTGCTATTGTCATACATTACCTTTCCTCTTCCGGGAATCCAACGACTCCTATAGGAGTAGTAGCGGCTAGGCTTGGGTGTCGGGTGACTGGGGTGGAAGGGGAAAAAGACGACCGCAGTGGACTTGGCTCCCTCCTCTTCTGCACACATGGCATTGAAAAGGACACGCGGGGGAAGGTTGGATGAATGACATACCCCCTGGGCACACATGGACTTAAATAGGACGAGTGGGTTGTGGTCGGGTGGCTGACACGCGGGCCTGACACGGACAACAAGCGGACACGCAACGTGTCTATCTCGTATAAATTTAGGCTAAAAATTTGTGTCTGCGTGTTGGACCGTGGTTTCTACCTTCGCGGACTCAAATGGTCATAACCGGATGAAATGGGTCGGCCGATTGGAATTGCCCTAACATGTTTGGAGACAAAAGTACAAATGAATCTGTGTGGTCTTTATTGATGAATGGTCACGCACACACACAATCCACCAATTTGTTAGACCCTTCTTAATGCTCCACGGTGTATGGGTGCTAAAAGTGACACATAAGTAAAAAAGTGATGGTGCAATGCAATTAAAGAGGATTGAGCATTATGGTAACCCCTGAAAGAAACAACGTTAAGCATGTAGACCTATGCAAAATTCCTACCAATCAATGCATGAATGAGTTTAATTATTTAACAACATTTATATTTTGATACACCCCCTAAACACATCAGCAGAGGAGATCTTTCTATAGCCTTCATACTAAAGGTAGGATGGTCAACTATGTCGTCCATGCCGAGCGCTATACGCGTACTGTGTACGTACCGCCATGGGCAGGCTCATTTTACACATTTTTTCCTCTTCTCTAGAACCTTCAAAAATTGAGTGGTTGAGGAGATTCAGACCCAACACAAGTACGCTTAGTATAAGCTCAGAAACCAAGTAGACCACTTTCTTGTTGTGTCTAGTTAACTTCGTTTTTTCTTTGTCGATTTTTTTTTCATCTTTTGGTTTTTGTTTGTCCACTTTTTCTTTTGTTTTCTATTTTTATTTTCATTTTTAAACCTGTGAACTATTTTAAAATACTATTTTTTTTCTTAAACCAGTGAAAATTTCAAATTAGTAAACATTTTCTTAAATTTCTGAACATTATTTTTAAATCTCTGAACTTTTTTTATATCCATGAACTTTTTTCTAATTTTACGAGCTAACTTTAAAGCCCACATTTTTTTAAAAACTTTGTGAACATTTGTTTTTAAAATTGTAGAACTTTTTTCAAATCAACGAACGCCTGAGCCGACCCAATAAGAACCCGACGGGATCGATGCAGTGGCCTAGTTAGGCAAAGCCCTAAACCTATTTTCATTTCTATTTTTTCTTTATTTTTGCATCAATTCATTTCTCATATTTGAACTTTATTATTCTTTTTGAAACCTGTTAAAAAATTTAAATGCAAAAAATTATTCTTGTTTACAAATATTTTTCACAATTTTAAAATATTTTCTGGAATTTCAAAAAATATGGCCGTGTTTGAATTTTTTGTTCACAATTTTAAGAAATGTCTGTGTTTCAAAAAGTTGATAATTTTATTAAAAAAGTACTTGGTTTGCAATTTGTGTTCAACATCAATTATTGGGAATTTTTTAACAACTTTGGGATAAGTGTTCAAGTTTGTCAATTTTTCATACACAATTTGAAATTATAAAAATGTAGACAAATTTTGAGAAATGGTTAGGATATAAGAAAATGTTCATGTTGATTGATAATGACCAAAATTGCAAATAATAGAAGCATTGAAATTAGGAGAACCTACATGCTCGTAGATGCACCCGTCTGGCCTAGTCTAGCACACGCCTTTGAACTGGTGTTTTTTGGACAATGGATAAATGCCCTCAACTTCTTGCAGTAGTATGGCCAGGACATATGAGGTATTCATGACTAGTTTGAATGAATTCCGACACCATATGCAAGTTGTGTCACACCTGAACATTTATCAGTCATTTTTCACCGAGAAAACTCCAGAAAATGCAAAATTATCAAAAACTTAAATAACATGGCACAGTGCCTTGAATTTCTCATAGAAGTTGGTGGAAAATTTTGGGGTTCACTTGAGGAATGTCGAAAAACAACTTGCTTTCAAATGGCCCCTTCCATCCTATCTGAACACCCTCCATTGAACATGATTTAGTTTTGTACATTCTTGAAATGACCCCCGCCTTTTCAAGAAAGTAGGCATACCCATGGTAAGCATCCATGCCAAGCTTAAACGATTTCCGACACTCTGTCAAGTTATGACACATCCAGCCATTTATCTCCTTTTTTGACTCAGAAAACTCCAGAAAATGTAAATTTTATCGAAAACCAAAACAACTTGACATGGCGCCCTGAATTGGTCATACAAGGACATGAAAGAAAAATTGGGCCCATTTTAAGGATGTCAAAAAACAACGCGCTCTCGACGGAGCCTTGTGGCCTACCAGGACACTCCGTTGAATATGGTCTAGTTTTGGAAATTTTTGAAATGACACCAAGTTTTTCAAGCTATTGGGTATGCCCATGGTAGGCATCCATGCCAGGTTTGAATAATTTTCGATAATGTATGCAAGTTGTGACACGTCCGGCTACTTATCAATCTTTTCTGATCGAGAAAACTCTAGAAAATGCAGGATTTGTCAAAAAACAAAACAACTTGGCTTGGTTCCTTGAATTGGTCAAAAAGGCCATGAAAAAAATTGGGGTCATTTCAAGGATGTCGAGAAACGACGTGCTCTCTGACGGAGCCTTCTAGACTATCCGCACACTCAACGATGAATATGGTCTAGTTTTGGACATTCTTAAAATGACCCTAACTTTTGCAAGCAGGTTGCATGCCCATGTTAGGCATCCATGCCAGGTTTAAATGATTTCCAACACCATATGCAAGTTGCAACATGTCTGGCCATTTATTAGTCTTTTTTGACCGAGAAAACTACAGAAAATATCAAATTTGTCGAAAACCAAAATAACTTCGCATGATGCACTTAATTGATCATATAAGCTCATGCAAAAAGTTTGGGGTCATTTGAGGCATGCCAAAAAAGTGCTCTCAAAAGGACCCTTCCAACATCCTCCGTTGTTGAACACGGTCTATTTTTGGTCATGCATGAACTGACCCTCAACTTTTTCTAGTAGGTGGGCATGTACATGGTAGGCATTCATGTGAGGTTTGAACGAATTCCGATACCGTATGCAAGTTGTGTCACGTTCGGTCATTTACGGCCCAGTTTTCACCGAGAAAACTCCAGAAAATGCAAGAATTATCGAAAACCCAACCAACTTGGAATGGTGCCTTTAATTGGTCATAGAAGATAATGGAAATAAATTTGGGCCATCAAAGGATGTCGAGAAACAACATGCTCTCAGACAGAGCTTCTGGCCAACCCGAATACCCTCCATTGAACTGTTGGGGAACATAGCAGAATCTTAAAATTTTCTACGCATCACCAAGATCAATCTATGGGGTCATCTAGCAACGAGGGAGAGGGGAGTGCATCTACATACCCTTATAGATCGCGAGCGGAAGCGTTCAAGAGAACGGGGTTGATGGAGTCGTACTCGTCGTGATCCAAATCACCGATGACCGAGCGCCGAACGGACGGCACCTCCGCGTTCAACACACGTACGGTTGGGGAAGACGTCTCCTCCTTCTTGATCCAGCAAGGGGAAGTAGAGGTTGATGGAGATCCAGCAGCACGACGGCGTGGTGGTGGAAGCAGCGGTGATCTCGGTAGGGCTTCGCCAAGCTCCAACGAGAGGGAAAGGTGTTACGAGGGGAGAGGGAGGCACCAGGGACTTGGGTGCGGATGCCCTCCCTCCCCTCCACTATATATATGTAACATCCCAAAATTCTAAATTTTGGAATGTTATAATAATTAGATATATTTGGTTGATTGTTTGATGGATTGACTGAAAGTGAGTGAATTCGAAACTTTTGAAAGTTAAATGAGAGGGAATAAAAGGACTTTCCCAAACTTTCGTATTTGCTTTCTGCTCTCCGTGAATTCAAATACTTTTTCATCACGAAACCCTCGAGAGAAGATGACATGACTTCTTCAATTTAATTAAATGATAAGGGGTGTTGAAAATATTTGAATTTCATTTGAGAATATTTCCAATTATGAGACTTTATGCAACTCAATGATTTTCACGAGCGGAGATAAAATGACTTCTCCAAATTATATGAAATATGAGTTGGGAGTTTCAAAGGATCAATTTCAAGGTCCTTTTTAAATTAATTTTTAATTGGAATGTTATACATTAGATCATCATGCATATCATATTTCTTGCATTTTGATCGATCCTAGAAATTTCAGCAACTCAAGGACCCTCGGAGAGAGTTGGAGATTTCGTATTTTCATATTTGAGTTTTCTCAAATTTTGAAAAAAAGAGGATCATTTGATTTATTTATTTCATCTTCAATAATTTTTCCGATATAAAAAATATAAGAGAGGGAATAATATGACTTTCCCAAAATTGAGGAAAAATGAAGATTTAATAAATAGATCAAATTTTTGTTTGCCGGAGTTTATTTGCATTTTATTTGGATAGGGAAAAATGCGCGTTTTCAAAAATTGCATTTTAGGCCCGGAGAAAAGTTCATTTTGTTCGGCTCATTTTTAGGAGTCGGGGAAAAATTACTTTAGAATTTTTGGAGCTCGTTTAGATTTTCTTTTCTTTGTTTTTCTGCGCGTGTAACCGTTTAAAAAAAACTCCAGCAGGCCAGCCGGGCCAAGGCCCAGGCCAGCCGCCGCCCCCAGCTCCCTGCGCGCGCCAGGCGCAGGAGCGCAGCCAGTCGCAGCCTCGCCTCTTGCTCTTAGCCGAATCCTTTTAGGATTCTAGGCTATCTCTTCCCTTATTTCGTTTTCTTTTTTCTAATCCTAGTCTATTTCTTGTCCCCTACCCCAAGTCTCCTCACCCCTCCCCACTATAAATACCCAAGCACCCCCCTCCAAAACATCAAATCACACCCCCTCTCCCCACATCAAACCCCAAGCCCCACACCACCCCGCGCCTCTCCAAGCCGCGCACCACCCCGCGCCCCTCACCCACGCCGCCGCCCTTGTGCCTCACCCGCCGCCGCCGCCCCTATAGCGCCGCCGCCGCCCTAGCACGCCGCCGTCGCCACCGTTCGCCCCGCCTCGTCGGAGGTAGCCCCGTGCCTCTCTTTTTTCTTCCCTGCGGTTCGGTTCTTTTAAAAGAAATCGTTCCGGTTTTCTTTTCCTGTTTTTCTCTCCGATTCTTCGTTTCGGTTTCTTTTCTGAAACCCTAGATCGGTTTTCCGTTTTCTTTTCGGTTTCTTTTCCGAAAACCCTAGATCGGTTTTCGTTCTTCTTTCGGACCGTTCGTCTCAACGAACGTGATCACCGATTATTCCCGGTTAACGACGCCCGTTCGTTTAACCGTTCGTCTTTTTCTTTTCGTCGGATTATTCCGCGATCGCGATCTCAGATCCGATCTTCGTTCTAGTTTTTCTTCTCGCCCGTTTATCAGAATCAGGTGATTCAAGCGCCTGGAGTTTCGTCTTGAAACCGCCGTTCCGTCTAATCAACTTGAACAAGATTTTGCTACAGTAAAATTTGACCTAGTTTCAACTTGCTAGAACCGAGTTGTTTTCTTCCGCCGTTTGTTTTCCGTCGTTTGTTCGGTTCGTTCTTTCTTTGCAACCGGAGTTCTTAAGTTGAACTATCTGGTTCGTTCCCTTGTTCGAGTTTTACTTGTGCATTAGATGAGTACTTATTGTGTGGTTACTATTGTTTGCTTACGATAGATTGACCGGAGTGTGACGAGTAGATCTCTCAAGAGTTTTAAGTACGAATCATCTTCATCTACATTGCAGGCAAGTAACACTTTGATCATACCTTTTCTACAACCCATGTTTTATTGCATTAGATCAATCCTCTCACATTGCATGATTAGGATCTAATTAAATTGTGGGATGGGAAGTAGATGAGGTAGTACCTATTACCTGTATTATTATGAAACCTTTGGGAGTTACTTCCACGTTTGCTTATTATGCCATGCTATGCTAGTAGACGTGGATTGGGTGAGTGATATCCATGACAGATGTGAGTTGATAATTTTAATGGTTTATCTAAGGTGGCTACTTAAACACACATCTGGGTGGATTGAGGCACCTGATGTCTATCAGGACTTGCATGTTTTATTTTGGACCGCCACCCAGGCTCAAAGGGATCATAAGATCTTTCAAACTAGAAACTTACGTGTGCAGCCACAAGCCATTATGGGCTCTGGCATAGTTGACTAAGTCGTGCGAACTCTTACGGGTAGACTAGCAGATGTAGGGGAAGTAGGTGTACCGGTCTACCCACATGTAAGGTGCTAGCGCTTCTGAAAGACTGTGTCTCGGTCATCCGTTTCTCAAACACCATGTAGTGCGAGAAACCAAACGGAGGCGATCGAGTCTTGTGGGGAAAAGTGTGCAAACCTCTGTAAAGTGTACAAACTAATCATGATTAGCCGTGTCCCCGGTTATGGACAACTTGAATATCTAGTACTTGAATATCATGTGAATCTCAACATGTTACTTCTAATTAATGTTGTTGGGTTTTAATTATTTTTAATTGGGATTGAGAATGCTGTCAACCATTCTCAATGTTTCACAACCACCATGATAGTTAAATAAACTTATTCCTTTGCAGTAGGGAAAAATTGGCTTTACGCAAAAACCTTATAACCATAGAGCTTTTCCACCAGCCAAATATGCATGTAGTAATAGTCTTTATTCATCATTCTCTATGGTGTGAATTTGCCAGTACATTCAATGTACTGACCCGTTTCGGGCTGCAATGTCTTATGTTGCAGGTTTCTTATGACGAGTAAGTGATACGTTAGGGTTACGATTTCTACACTCAACTTTGCCGTTGGTGTTGATGGGAATCCACAACCTTGTTGCTTCCGCTATTTTGGATTGAGGTAATAGTATTTACGTTACTTTATACATGTGATTTACCTCTGTTATAAATCCTTCGAGTACTGTGTGTGTCAGCATACCGATCCATGGATGACACCTAAGCACAGAGACTTGATCCATTCGGGTCGGGTCGCTACAAGATGGTATCAGAGCACATGTTGACTGTAGGACGTGACCCTAGAAACTGGCAAGCCCATAGCAAAGATTTTTCTCTACAACCTTCCCTTTCAAAAAGATCTTTTACCTCTCTTCTCTTCTGAGCTTATTCAAAAATTCTCTTTAGTGAGACCATACCCCTTTCTCCTTTGACCACACGAAGATTCGACTGATGAGACCACTCCAAGAAGTACAAGATATCGGACAACTAAGACCACTTCGGAATGAACAGTATTTTCCGTGCATCTGAATAATGGAAACTACAACGGTTGAAGACCGAAGACAAGTAGAATTTGAAGGCTCTGAAGAATTCCCAGATTAGTATGACCTAGGAAGGCTACCCTTATGGAACTTGGCAGACTATGGAAGTTAATACCCGAGATCAAGGTGTATTGGAGAAAGACCAAAACATGGAGAGTTGAGAACTCAAAGTTTTGTCAAGAAAACCCTAAGGCAGAAGATATCAACTGGCAAGATAGCTCCTGGCAATGACAAAGGGAAGAAACATGGCTATCCATGAGGTTATCGCCCGCTTATGCTATTGTCACCGTGCTGAGTTAAGCATGCCTATGCATGGAAGGAATGGATGGTAGAAGGCTGATGGAGCACCTAGCATAAAGATGAAGTTTTAGCCCTAGCCGGTATATCACCAGGGTCTGGAGTAGTACATCAAGAAGTTAAAATGGAGCTCCAGGAAGTCATATTAGACAAGGAAGTATTTCATGAGGAACTCAGGATCCTGAAGATGAAAGTAGACAAGCTGGAGGAGCTACAACCTCGAGATACCGGAGATTTGTCAGGAACTGAAGGACAGTATGACCATGGCTCATGCCAAGGATGTTGAAACCTAGAAGTTTGGAATGCAATTCCAGAATATTCAAGGATGTCACAAGAGACTTCGCGTCAACAGAGTTGATCTGGCAAAAGAACTTGAGAAGACAAGCATGATCGGAAGAAGCCATTGGAAGCATGAACAAGGCTTGAAGAGTTTGGCGACGTTGACCTTTAGAAGACCAAACCCCTGTTAAATATCTACGTTAGATGCGACGATTGTGAGCTGTCATTTGTTTTTTTTTCGACAGCCACAACAAAAATATGTCTTTTCAAAACTTTTGTTTGCATTGTGTGCATCCCTCTTTATCTCTCTTATCTCACCCCAAACCCATGGACCCAATAGAGGATGAATGGAGATGAGCTTGTATTTTCTGGACCAATGAGTCAGTTGGAGACGGACCGATGGATTCAGAACATGGAGGATCACATGGAGAATAACCCTATAGTTGGACATGATATGACCCAGCATGCTCTTCAGTGCTTTGAAAGAGGTGCTGATACTTGGTGGAGGATGTACCAACCCATCAATGGATGGCAAGGAGTAACCACTTGGAAGGATTTTAAGTTGACTTTGCCAAAGTCTCGGTTTGTGTCCCAGAAGTTGAAGCCTTATGGAAAGGATATGAAGAAACCTTGTGCATGCAAGATTTGTGGAGAAATAGGCTACACCCATAAAGCAGACAAGGATGAATGCATTAACTGTGAAGGAAGTCACCCAGTTGAAGAATGCCCAACCAGGAAGATTACTTGTTTCTTGTGTGAAGGGACTACCCACTGCCCTGCTCAGTGTCACATATACCCCTTGGTACAAAGAACCATCCAGCAGAAGGAAGAAGCAATGAAAGGAGCCCTTATGGAAAGTTTAGAAGAACCTGTGATGAAGGACGAGGTGGAGGACACACCCAAAGAGGAACCAATTAAACCCTACACCAAGTCTTGCTATTCATGTGGAGAAGAAGGACACATCTCCCAGAATTGCATGAATGGGAATCTAGTAGAATTCCCGACTGAGGAAGTAGAGTATGACCCACAGGAACTAGAAGCTCTGATTGGAATGGAAAAGTCCAGAAAGAGAAGTAGATTGGATTCCAGGAAGAATCTGAGTCTTGTCACCTGTTATGGGTGCAAGGAGTCAGGGCACTACCTCAACAAATGCCCAAAAAGGAAACCTCGATACTTGTCAGAAGTAATATGTTTTAGTTGTAATAAAGCAGGGCACTTTGCCAGAGATTGTCCGAAGGAGTAGGAGACTTGTGATAAGTAGTTGAGTTTGTACCAGAAGTAATATAGTAGTAGTAGTGTGAACATTTTCCTTTAAATTGAGTTGTTGAGTTGAGGCATGTAATGGAAAAAAAGGAGATTGTAATGATTTGAGAAATTAATAAAGTTAGCAGTGTTGGTACTGATTTGGATTTTATGAGTTATTCTATGAGGAAAGATGTTGACCATTTTTGAGGATATGAGAAATATGGTCTATAATATATTGGAGCATTTTAAGGGTGGTAGTACCCTGTAAGAACCGTTGACCCCTGGAAAAGATAAGCATACTCCACTGAGTGGATTTCGGACAAAATGAATACGAGTTTTGTCTTGATATGTGTGATGCCCCAAGAGTATGTAGGATGAAGTTGGAGACTGTCAGTTGTTTGGACCAAATGTGATCAAGGAGTCAGAAGAAAATGTTAAGTTGATTTGAGATAGACTGAAGGTAGCTCAGTCCAGGCAGAAGAGTTATGTAGACTCAAAAACTCAAGGAGGTAGTCTATGAAATTGGAGACAAAGCATGTCTTCATGTGTTTCCTCTGCGAGGAGTTAATCGAATTGGAGTTAAGGTAAAGTTAGCCCCGAGATTTGTAGGACCATACTGAGTTTTGGACCGTTTGAGAGAAGTGACCAACAAGTTGGAGTCACCCGAAGGACTGTCAGGAGTTCATGATGTGTTTCACATTTCCCAGTTGAAGAAGTGCCATGCAGAGATGGCCAATATTCCCCTGTAAGGACGCTTGACTGTGGAAAGGACAATGATGTTCCACGAAGTGGAATATGGACTTCATAAGTATAAGTTTTTATCTCGGTATGAGGGATATCCCACGAGGATGAAGAGATGAAGTACTATTGGATATAAAGGAGGTATGATGTTGGAAATATGGATCAATGGAGAACTCCATGATGAGTCTGAGTATCTGAGTAAACATGTCCTAGTTTGGAGCCAATAGAAGGAAGGAAGACAGTACAATTGGGTGGATTTAAGTATACTGGGAAAGCTGGAAGCTGGATGTTGGATTAGAGATCCGCTGCCCCGATAAAGAGTTCAAGGTTTGCAAGTGATGAGATGTGCCATAACCCACAGGCCCCAAGACCTTCCAAGAAGCAAAGCACATTCTTGCTGAAGGAAGAACCCTGGAGAAAGATACGACGTTTATCGAAAGACGATCTTATAGGAATAACGCAAAACCTGAGAGTTGTGAAGGAACGATAGATGTTTGTTTGGCTTGCAGAATCTATTGATATATCCGAACTTGGTTCGTCGACAAGAGAAATTCTGCAATGCTTGTGAGGATGACCGAGTGTTAGAATGCGAGATTCGCTAAACCGTATACAAGGTAATGATTTGGGTGCGGGATGGATTGATCACCATACCGACTTACTCTTATTATTCGCCTTGCTATGTGGGATGGTAAATCTGAGTGACTTGCCTATAGAAGAGAGACGACGATATTAAACCTTGTTTAAACCTTAGAATGGTGTAAGTATTTTTTCCTTGTACACGGCAGCTTTTTGCCAACCGTAGGTTATACGGTAAGGATCAACCAAGACCCATTTCCTGCAGGAGAAACCATACATTGTTAACCACCATGAGATATCGATAGTTGTTTAGTTTTGGAGCCGGACCCGTCAGCTAGGAAGACCCAGTCTAGGAATAACCTTACCAAGATGAAAGGACAAAAGAATTGAGGAAAAGGTTATGCCACTATCGGAAGAGCTCAGAGAAGGAATTTTCTCGAGGATCTGAGAAGACCGACACTGTCAAGAATAAGGATGGAGTATATGAGTTTTGATGGAACAGTAACCATGCTTCTAAGGGTGGTAGCACCCCAGACACCGTGTGATGATCGATGGATTTTGAGAAGACCCCCAACCCCTAACCTTTTCTTGCTAGCCTCTCCGAATCTCGAGGACGAGATTCCTTTTAAGGGTGGTAGGTTTGTAACATCCCAAAATTCTAAATTTTGGAATGTTATAATAATTAGATATATTTGGTTGATTGTTTGATGGATTGACTGAAAGTGAGTAAATTCGGAACTTTTGAAAGTTAAATGAGAGGGAATAAAAGGACTTTCCCAAACTTTCGTATTTGCTTTCTGCTCTCCGTGAATTCAAATAATTTTTCATCACGAAACCCTCGAGAGAAGATGACATGACTTCTTCAATTTAATTAAATGATAAGGGGTGTTGAAAATATTTGAATTTCATTTGAGAATATTTCCAATTATGAGACTTTATGCAACTCAATGATTTTCACGAGCGGAGATAAAATGACTTCTTCAAATTATATGAAATATGAGTTGGGAGTTTCAAAGGATCAATTTCAAGGTCCTTTTTAAATTAATTTTTAATTGGAATGTTATACATTAGATCATCATGCATATCATATTTCTTGCATTTTGATCGATCCTAGAAATTTCACGCAACTCAAGGACCCTCGGAGAGAGTTGGAGATTTCGTATTTTCATATTTGAGTTTTCTCAAATTTTGAAAAAAAAGAGGATCATTTGATTTATTTATTTCATCTTCAATAATTTTTCCAATATCAAAAATATAAGGGAGGGAATAATATGACTTTCCCAAAATTGAGGAAAACTGAAGATTTAATAAATAGATCAAATTTTTGTTTGCCGGAGTTTATTTGCATTTTATTTGGATAGGGAAAAATGCGCGTTTTCAAAAATTGCATTTTAGGCCCGGAGAAAAGTTCATTTTGTTCGGCTCATTTTTAGGAGTCGGGGAAAATTTACTTTAGAATTTTTGGAGCTCGTTTAGATTTTCTTTTCTTTGTTTTTCTGCGCGCGTAACCGTTTAAAAAAAACTCCAGCAGGCCAGCCGGGCCAAGGCCCAGGCCAGCCGCCGCCCCCAGCTCCCTGCGCGCGCCAGGCGCAGGAGCGCAGCCAGGCCGCCGCCTCGCCTCTTGCTCTTAGCCGAATCCTTTTAGGATTCTAGGCTATCTCTTCCCTTGTTTCGTTTTCTTTTTTCTAATCCTAGTCTATTTCTTGTCCCCTACCCCAAGTCTCTTCACCCCTCCCCAATATAAATACCCAAGCACCCCCCTCCAAAACATCAAATCACACCCCCTCTCCCCACATCAAACCCCAAGCCCCACACCACCCCGCGCCTCTCCAAGCCGCGCACCACCCCGCGCCCCTCACCCACGCCGCCGCCCTTGTGCCTCACCCGCCGCCGCCGCCCCTATAGCACCGCCACCGCCGCCCTAGCACGCCGCCGTCGCCACCGTTCGCCCCGCCTCGCCGGAGGTAGCCCCGCGCCTCTCTTTTTTCTTCCCCGCGGTTCGGTTCTTTTAAAAGAAACCGCTCCGGTTTTCTTTTCCGGTTTTTCTCTCCGATTCTTCGTTTCGGTTTCTTTTCCGAAACCTTAGACCGGTTTTCCATTTTCTTTTCGGTTTCTTTTCCCAAAACCCTAGATCGGTTTTCATTCTTCTTTCGGACCGTTCGTCTCAACGAACGTGATCACCGATTATTCCCGGTTAACGACGCCCATTCGTTTAACCGTTCGTCTTTTTCTTTTCGTCGGATTATTCCGCGATCGCGATCTCAGATCCGATCTTCGTTCTAGTTTTTCTTCTCGCCCGTTTATCAGAATCAGGTGATTCAAGCGCCTGGAGTTTCGTCTTGAAACCGCCGTTCCGTCTAATCAACTTGAACAAGATTTTGCTACAGTAAAATTTGACCTAGTTTCAACTTGCTAGAACCGAGTTGTTTTCTTCCGCCGTTTGTTTTCCGTCGTTTGTTCGGTTCGTTCTTTCTTTGCAACCGGAGTTCTTAAGTTGAACTATCTGGTTCGTTCCCTTGTTCGAGTTTACTTGTGCATTAGATGAGTACTTATTGTGTGGTTACTATTGTTTGCTTACGATAGATTGACCGGAGTGTGACGAGTAGATCTCTCAAGAGTTTTAAGTACGAATCATCTTCATCTACATTGCAGGCAAGTAACACTTTGATCATACCTTTTCTACAACCCATGTTTTATTGCATTAGATCAATCCTCTCACATTGCATGATTAGGATCTAATTAAATTGTGGGATGGGAAGTAGATGAGGTAGTACCTATTACCTGTATCATTATGAAACCTTTGGGAGTTACTTCCACGTTTGCTTATTATGCCATGCTATGCTAGTAGACGTGGATTGGGTGAGTGATATCCATGACAGATGTGAGTTGATAATTTTAATGGTTTATCTAAGGTGGCTACTTAAACACACATCTGGGTGGATTGAGGCACCTGATGTCTATCAGGACTTGCCTGTTTTATTTTGGACCGCCACCCAGGCTCAAGGGGATCATAAGATCTTTCAAACTAGAAACTTACGTGTGCAGCCACAAGCCATTATGGGCTCTGGCATAGTTGACTAAGTCGTGCGAACTCTTACGGGTAGACTAGTAGATGTAGGGGAAGTAGGTGTACCGGTCTACCCACATGTAAGGTGCTAGCGCTTCTGAAAGACTGTGTCTCGGTCATCCGTTTCACAAACACCATGTAGTGCGAGAAACCAAACGGAGGCGATCGAGTCTTGTGGGGAAAAGTGCGCAAACCTCTGCAGAGTGTACAAACTAATCATGATTAGCCGTGTCCCCGGTTATGGACAACTTGAGTATCTAGTACTTGAATATCATGTGAATCTCAACATGTTACTTCTAATAAATGTTGTTGGGTTTTAATTATTTTTAATTGGGATTGAGAATGCTGTCAACCATTCTCAATGTTTAACAACCACCATGATAGTTAAATAAACTTATTCCTTTGCAGTAGGGAAAAATTGGCTTTACGCAAAAAACTTATAACCATAGAGCTTTTCCACCAGCCAAATATGCATGTAGTAATAGTCTTTATTCATCATTCTCTATGGTGTGAATTTGCCAGTACATTCAATGTACTGACCCGTTTTGGGCTGCAACGTCTTATGTTGTAGGTTTCTTACGACGAGTAAGTGATACGTTAGGGTTATGATTTCTACACTCAACTTTGCCGTTGGTGTTGATGGGAATCCACAACCTTGTAGCTTCCGCTATTTTGGATTGAGGTAATAGTATTTACGTTACTTTATACATGTGATTTACCTCTGTTATAAATCCTTCGAGTACTGTGTGTGTCAGCATACCGATCCAGGGATGACACCTAAGCACAGATACTTGATCCATTCGGGTCGGGTCGCTACAATATAGGGCCCCTAGGGGGCGGCTAAGGGGAAACTTGCCCCCCAAGTCAGGTGGGGCGCCCCCCACCCCTAGGGTTTCCAACCCTAGGCGCAGGGGGAGGCCCATGGGGGGCACACCAGCCCGCCAGGGGCTGGTTCCCCTCCCACTTCAGCCCATGGGGCCCTCCGGGATAGGTGGCCTCACCCGGTGGACCCCCGGGACCCTTCCGGTGGTCCCGGTACAATATCGATGACCCCCGAAACTTTTCCGGTGGCCGAAACTGGACTTCCTATATACAATTCTTCACCTCCGGACCATTCCGAAACTCCTTGTGACATCCGGGATCTCATCCGGGACTCCGAACAACTTTCAGGTTACCACATACTAATATCTCTACAACCCTAGCGTCGCCGAACCTTAAGTGTGTAGACCCTACGGGTTCGGGAGACACGCAGACATGACCGAGACGACTCTCCGGTCAATAACCAACAGCGGGATTTGGATACCCATGTTGGCTCCCACATGCTCCTCGATGATCTCATCGGATGAACCACGATGTCAAGGATTCAAGTAATCGCGTATAGAATTCCCTTTGTCAATCGGTACGTTACTTGCCCGAGATTCGATCGTCGGTATCCCAATACCTCATTCAATCTCGTTACCAGCAAGTCACTTTACTCGTACTGTAATGCATGATCCCGTGACCAAACACTTGGTCACATTGAGCTCATTATGATGATGCATTACCGAGTGGGCCCAGAGATACCTCTCCGTCATACGGAGTGACAAATCCCAGTCTCGATCCGTGTCAACCCAACAGATACTTTAGGGATACCTGTAGTATACCTTTATAGTCACCCAGTTACATTGTGACGTTTGGTACACCCAAAGAACTCCTACGGCATCCGGGAGTTACACGATCTCATGGTCTAAGGAAATGATACTTGACATTGGAAAAGCTCTAGCAAACGAACTACACGATCTTGTGCTATGCTTAGGATTGGGTCTTGTCCATCACATCATTCTCCTAATGATGTGATCCCGTTATCAATGAGATCCAATGTCCATAGTCAGGAAACCATGACTATCTGTTGATCAACGAGCTAGTTAACTAGAGGCTCACTAGGGACATGTTATGGTCTATGTATTCACACATGTATTATGATTTCCGGATAACACAATTATATCATGAATAATAGACAATTATCATGAATAAGGAAATATAATAATAATAATTTTATTATTGCCTCTAGGGCATATTTCCAACAGTCTCCCACTTGCACTAGAGTCAATAATCTAGTTACATTGTGATGAATCGAACACCCATAGAGTCCTGGTGTTGATCATGTTTTGCTCACGGAAGAGGTTTAGTCAATGGATCTACGACATTTAGATCCCTATGTACTTTGCAAATATCTATGTCTCCATCTTGAACATTTTCACGAATGGAGTTGAAGCGACGCTTGATGTGCCTGGTCTTCTTGTGAAACCTGGGCTCCTTGGCAAGGGCAATAGTTCCAGTGTTGTCATAGAAGAGAGTGATCGGCCCCGACGCATTGGTATGACTCCTAGGTCGGTGATGAACTCCTTCATCCAGATTGCTTCATGTGCTGCCTCCGAGGCTGCCATGTACTCCGCTTCACATGTAGATCCCGCCACGACGCTTTGCTTGCAACTGCACCAGCTTACTGCCCCACCATTTAAAATATACACGTATCCGGTTTGTGACTTAGAGTCATCCAGATCTGTGTCGAAGCTAGCGTCGACGTAACCCTTTACGACGAGCTCCTCGTCACCTTCATATACGAGAAACATATCCTTAGTCCTTTTCAGGTACTTTAGGATGTTCTTGACCGCTGTCCAGTGTTCCATGCCGGGATTACTTTGGTACCTTCCTATCAAACTTACGGCAAGGTTTACATCAGGTCTGGTACATAGCATGGCATACATGATAGACCCTATGGCTGAGGCATAGGGGACGACCCTTATCTTTTCTCTATCTTCTGCTGTGGTCAGACATTGAGCTGACCTCAATTTCACACCTTGCAACTCAGGCAAGAACCCCTTCTTGGACTGATCCATATTGAACTTCTTCAATATCTTATGAAGGTATGTGCTTTGTGAAAGACCTATGAGGCGTCTCGATCTATCTCTATAGATCTTGATGCCTAATATGTAAGCAGCTTCTCCAAGGTCCTTCATTGAAAAACACTTATTCGAGTAGGCCTTAATACTGTCCAAAACTTCTATATCATTTCCCATAAAAAGTATGTCATCCACATATAATATGAGAAATGCTACAGAGCTCCCACTCACTTTCTTGTAAACGCAGGCTTCTCCATAAGTCTGCATAAACCCAAACGCTTTGATCATTTCATTAAAGCGAATGTTCCAACTCCGAGATGCTTGCACCAGCCCATAGATGGAGCGTTGGAGCTTGCATACCTTGTTAGCATTCTTAGGATCGACAAAACCTTCCGGCTGCATCATATACAATTCTTCCTTAAGAAAGCCGTTAAGGAATGCCGTTTTGACGACCATTTGCCATATCTCATAATCATAGTATGCGGCAATTGCTAAAATGATTCGGACGGACTTCAGCTTCGCTACGGATGAGAAGGTCTCATCGTAGTCAACCCCTTGAACTTGTTGATAACCCTTAGCGACAAGTCGAGCCTTATAGATGGTAACATTACCATCCGCGTCCGTCTTCTTCTTAAAGATCCATTTATTCTCTATCGTCCGCCGATCATCGGGCAAGTCTGTCAAAGTCCATACTTTGTTTTCATACATGGATCCTATCTCGGATTGCATGGCTTCAAGCCATTTGTTGGAATCTGGGCCCGCCATTGCTTCTTCATAGTTCGAAGGTTCACCATTGTCTAACAACATGATTTCCAGGACAGGGTTGCCATACCATTCTGGTGTGGAACGTGTCCTTGTGGACCTTTGAAGTTCAGTAGCAAGTTGATCCGAAGTACCTTGATCATTATCATTAACTTCCTCTCTAGTCGGTGCAGGCATCACAGGAACATCTTCCTGAGCTGCGCTACTTTCCGGTTCAACAGGCAGTACTTCATCGAGTTCTACTTTCCTCCCACTTACTTCTCTCGAGAGAAACTCTTTCTCCAGAAAGGACCTGTTCTTGGCAACAAAGATCTTGCCTTCGGATCTAAGGTAAAAGGTATACCCAATGGTTTCCTTAGGGTATCCTATGAAGACGCATTTTTCCGACTTGAGTTCGAGCTTTTCAGGTTGAAGTTTCTTGACATAAGCATCGCATCCCCAAACTTTTAGAAACGACAGCTTAGGTTTCTTCCCAAACCATAATTCATACGGTGTCGTCTCAACGGATTTAGACGGTGCCCTATTTAAAGTGAATGTAGCTGTCTCTAGAGCGTATCCCCAAAATGATAGCGGTAAATCAGTGAGTGACATCATAGATCGCACCATATCCAATAGAGTGCGATTACAACATTCGGACACACCGTTACGCTGAGGTGTTCCTGGCGGCGTGAGTTGTGAAACGATTCCACATTTCCTTCAGTGCGTACCAAATTCGTGACTTAAATATTCTCCCCCACGATCTGATCGTAAGAATTTTATCTTTCGGTCACGTTGATTCTCTACCTCATTCTGAAATTCCTTGAACTTTTCAAAGGTCTCAGACTTGTGTTTCATCAAATAGACATACCCATATCTACTTAAGTCATCAGTGAGAGTGAGAACATAACGATAGCCACCGCGAGCCTCAATGCTCATTGGACCGCACACATCAGTATGTATAATTTCCAATAAGTTGGTTGCTCGCTCCATTGTTCCGGAGAACGGAGTCTTGGTCATTTTACCCATGAGGCATGGTTCGCACGTGTCAAATGATTCGAAATCAAGAGACTCCAAAAGTCCATCTGTATGGAGCTTCTTCATGCGTTTGACACCGATGTGACCAAGGCGGCAGTGCCACAGATATGTGGGACTATCATTATCAATCTTACATCGTTTGGTATTCACACTATGAATATGTGTAACATCACGTTCGAGATTCATTAAGAATAAACCATTGACCAGCGGGGCATGACCATAAAACATATCTCTCATATAAATAGAACAACCATTATTCTCGGATTTAAATGAGTAGCCATCTCGTATTAAACGAGATCCAGATACAATATTCATGCTCAAAGTTGGCACTAAATAATAATTATTGAGGTTTAAAACTAATCCCGTAGGTAAATGTAGAGGTAGCGTGCCGACGGTGATCACATCGACCTTGGAACCATTCCCGACGCGCATCGTCACCTCGTCCTTCGCCAGTCTCCGCTTATTCCGCAGCTCCTGTTTTGAGTTACAAATATGAGCAACCGCACCGGTATCAAATACCCAGGAGCTACTACGAGTACTGGTAAGGTACACATCAATTACATGTATATCACATATACCTTTAGTGTTGCCGGCCTTCTTGTCCGCTAAGTATTTGGGGCAGTTCCGCTTCCAATGTCCCTTTCCCTTGCAATAAAAGCACTCAGTCTCAAGTTTGGGTCCATTCTTTGGCTTCTTCCCGGCAACTGATTTACCGGCCGCGGCAACTCCCTTGCCGTCCTTCTTGAAATTCTTCTTACCCTTGCCTTTCTTGAAACTAGTGGTTTTATTGACCATCAACACTTGATGTTCCTTTTTGATTTCCACCTCCGCTGATTTCAGCATTGAAAATACTTCAGGAATAGTTTTCACCATCCCCTGCATATTGTAGTTCATCACAAAGCTCTTATAGCTAGGTGGGAGCGACTGAAGGATTCTGTCAATGACCGCCTCATCCGGGAGATTAATGTCCAGCTGGGACAAGCGGTTGTGCAACCCAGACATTTTGAGTATGTGCTCACTGACAGAACTATTTTCCTCCATCTTACAACTGTAGAACTTGTCGGAGACTTTATATCTCTCGACCCGGGCATGAGCTTGGAAAACCATTTTCAGCTCTTCGAACATCTCATATGCTTCGTGTTGCTCAAAACGCTATTGGAGCCCCGGTTCTAAGCTGTAAAGCATGCCGCACTGAACAAGGGAGTAATCATCAGCACGCGACTGCCAAGCATTCATAACGTCTTGGTTCTCTGGGATGGGTGCTTCACCTAGCGGTGCTTCTAGGACATATGCTTTCTTGGCAGCTATGAGGATGATCCACAGGTTCCGGACCCAGTCCGTATAGTTGCTGCCATCATCTTTCAGCTTGGTTTTCTCTAGGAACGCGTTGAAGTTGAGGTTGACATGAGCGTTGGCCATTTGATCTACAAGACATTTTGCAAAGGTTTTTTAGACTAAGTTCATGATAATTAAGTTCATCTAATCAAATTATTTAATGAACTCCCACTCAGACAGACATCCCTCTAGTCATCTAAGTGATACATGATCCGAGTCAACTAGGCCGTGTCCGATCATCACGTGAGACGGACTAGTCATCATCGGTGAACATCCTCATGTTGATCATATATTCTATACGACTCATGTTCGACCTTTCGGTCTTCCGTGTTCCGAGGCCATGTCTGTACATGCTAGGCTCGTCAAGTCAACCTAAGTGTATTGCGTGTGTAAATCTGGCTTACACTTTGTATTCGAACGTTAGAATCTATCACACCCCATCATCACGTGGTGCTTCGAAACAACGAACCTTCGCAACGGTGCACAGTTAGGGGGAACACTTTCTTGAAATTATTGTGAGGGATCATCTTATTTAAGCTATCGTCGTTCTAAGAAAATAAGATGTAAAACATGATAAACATCACATGCAATCAAATAGTGACATGATATGGCCAATATCATTTTGCTCCTTTTGATCTCCATCTTCGGGGCGCATGATCATCGTCGTCACCGGCATGACACCATGATCTTCATCATCATGATCTCCATCATCGTGTCTTCATGAAGTTGTCTCGTCAACTATTACTTCTACTTTTATGGCTAACGGTTAGTGATAAAGTAAAGTAATTACATGATGTTTATGTTGACACGCAGGTCATAAATAAATTAAGACAACTCCTATGGCTCCTGCCGGTTGTCATACTCATCGACATGCAAGTCGTGATTCCTATTACAAGAACATGATCAATCTCATACATCACATATATCATTCCTCACATCCTTTTGTCCAGATCACATCATATGGCACATGCTGCAAAAACAAGTTAGATGTCCTCTAATTGTTGTCGCAAGTTTTTACGTGGCTGCTATAGGTTTCTAGCAAGAACGTTTCTTACCTACGCCAAAACCACAACGTGATATGCCAATTTCTATTTACCCTTCATAAGGACCCTTTTCATCGGATCCGATCCGACTAAAGTGGGAGAGACAGAAACCCGCTAGCCACCTTATGCAACTAGTGCATGTCAGTCGGTGGAACCAGTCTCATGTAAGCGTACGGGTCGGTCCGGGCCGCTTCATCCCACGATGCCGCCGAATCAAGATAAGACTAGTAACGGCAAGTAAATTGACAAAATCAACGCCCACAACAACTTGTGTTCTACTCGTGCATAGAAACTACCCATAGACCTAGCTCATGATGCCACTGTTGGGGAACGTATCAGAATTTTAAAATTTCTACGCATCACCAAGATCAATCTATGGAGTCATCTAGCAACGAGGAAGAGGGGAGTGCATCTACATACCCTTGTAGATCGCAAGCGGAAGCGTTCAAGAGAACGGGGTTGATGGAGTCGTACTCGTCATGATCCAAATCACCGATGACCGAGCGTCGAACGGACAACACCTCCGTGTTCAACACACGTACGGTTGGGGAAGATGTCTCCTCCTTCTTGATCCAGTAAGGGGAAGGAGAGGTTGATGGAGATCCAGCAGCACGACGGCGTGGCGGTGGAAGCAGCGGTGATTTCGGCAGGGCTTCGCCAAGCTCCAACGAGAGGGAGAGGTGTTACGAGGGGAGAGGGAGGCTCCAGGGACTTGGGTGCGGATGCCCTCCCTCCCCTCCACTATATATAGGGCCCCTAGGGGGCGCCGGCCCTAGGAGATCCCATCTCCAAGGGGGGGGGGGGGCGGCGGCCAAGGGGAAACTTGCCCCCCAAGTCAGGTGGGGCACCCCCCACCCCTAGGGTTACCAACCCTAGGCGCAGGGGGAGGCCAATGGGGGGCGCACTAAACCACCAGGGGCTGGTTCCCCTCCCACTTCAGCCCATGGGGCCCTCCGGGATAGGTGACCCCACCCGGTGGACCCCCGGGACCCTTCCGGTGGTCCCGGTACAATACCGGTGACCCCCGAAACTTTCCCGGTGGCCGAAACTGGACTTCCTATATACAATTCTTCACCTCCGGACCATTCCGGAACTTCTCATGACGTCCGGGATCTCATCCGGGACTCCGGACAACTTTCGGGTTACCGCATACTAATATCTCTACAACCCTAGCGTCACCGAACCTTAAGTGTGCAGACCCTACGGGTTCGGGAGACACGCAGACATGATCGAGACGACTCTCCGGTCAATAACCAACAGCGGGATCTGAATACCCATGTTGGCTCCCACATGCTCCCCGATGATCTCATCGGATGAACCACGATGTCGAGGATTCAAGTAATCCCGTATACAATCCCCTTTGTCAATCGGTACGTTACTTGCCCGAGATTCGATCGTCGGTATCCCAATACCTCGTTCAATCTTGTTACCGGCAAGTCACTTTACTCGTACTGTAATGCGTGATCCCGTGACCAAACACTTGGTCACATTGAGCTCATTATGATGATGCATTACCGAGTGGGCCTAGAGATACCTCTTCGTCATACGGAGTGACAAATCCCAGTCTCGATCCGTATCAACCCAACAGATACTTTCGGGGATACCTGTAGTATACCTTTATAGTCACCCAGTTACGTTGTGTCGTTTGGTACACCCAAAGCACTCCTACGGCATCCGGGAGTTACACGATCTCATGGTCTAAGGAAATGATACTTGACATTGGAAAAGCTCTAGCAAACGAACTACACAATCTTGTGCTATGCTTAGGATTGGGTCTTGTCCATCACATCATTCTTCTAATGATGTGATCCCATTATCAATGACATCCAATGTCCATAGTCAGGAAACCATGACTATCTGTTGATCAACGAGCTAGTTAACTAGAGGCTCACTAGGGACATGTTATGGTCTATGTATTCACACATGTATTATGATTTCCGGATAACACAATTATAGCATGAATAATAGACAATTATCATGAACAAGGAAATATAATAATAATAATCATTTTATTATTGCCTCCAGGGCATATTTCCAACATGAACATGGTCTAGTTTTGGATATTCTTGAAATGACTCCAACTTTGCAAGCAGATGGGGATGCCCATGGTTGTCATCCATGCCACGTTTGAACGATTCCCAACACCGTATGCAAGTTGTGACATGTCCGATCATTTGTCGACCTTTCTTATCCAAGAAAACTCTGAAAAATGCAAAATTTGTCGACATCAAAATTACTTGGCATGGTGCCTTGAATTGGTCATACAAGGCCATGAAAAAATTGGGGTCATTTTAAGGATGTCGGGAAACAACGTGCTCTCAGACGGAGCTTTCTGGCCTACCAGAACACCCTCCATTGAACATGGTCTATGTTTGGACATCCTTAAAATAACTCCAACAAGCATGTGGGCATGGGTATGGTAGGCATCGCTATAAGGTTTGAACAATTTTCGACACCATAAGCAAGTTGTGACATGCCGGGCCATTTATCGGCCTTTTTTGACTGAGAGAACTCAAGAAAATGCAAAAAAATGAAAACCAAAATATCTTGGCATGATGCCTTAAATTTGTCGTACAAGACCTTGGAAAAAATTAGGCCATTTCAAGGATGTCAAAAAGTAATGTGCTCTCGACATAGCCTTCTAGCCTACCCAAACTCCCTCCGTTGAACATGATCTATTTTTGAACATCCTTCAAGTGACCCCAATTTTGGCAAGCAGGTGAACATGCCCATGGTAGACATCCATGTCAGGTCTGAACGATTTCTGATACAATATGCAAGTTGTGACATGTCTGGCCATTTATCTATGTTTTTTGATCGAGAAAATTCTAGAAAATACAAAATTTGTCAAAAATATAACAACTTGGCATAGTGACTTGAATTGGTCATACAAGTCAATGGAAAACAATTGGGGTCATTTCAAGGATGTCAATAAACAGCGTGCTCTCACACAGAAGCTTCCTTGAACATAGTGATTTTTTGGACATTTATGAAATGACCTCAACTTTTGCCAGTGGGTGGTCATGCCCATGGTATGCATTAATGCCTTGTTTCAAGGAAAAGAGTATTTAAAATCATAATTTAAACAGGTACTTAAAACTATTATTTATGTTTTTCCTTGTTTCCACGCGCAACAATGCATCGGCCCAGTCGGGTGGCCTCCTGTGAAAAGCGTATTTAATTCTAACCTTTTTTCAATTCGTGAACATTTTCCAAATGGATGATTTTTTATCAAATTTGTAAACTTTTTTTGTCAAATTCATGAATTTTTTCAGATCAATGAACGAATTTTAGTTTTTGCAAACTTTTTTCCTCCTTGGAGCTAGGGGTGGGCAAAAATACAACAAACCTAAGACCGAACCGATGCCAAAACCAAAAAAAAACAAATTTTTGGTGTTGGAAATTTTTTGCCATATGTAGCGATCAACACATGCCTGCGGTCGATTCCACGGGCCAAACTGATCACTTGCATGCAAGGCATATACTACTTGTTTTCTGCTTTTTGTTGCAGCCTACATGTATGTATATGCAAGCAACACACCTTGCCATTCGTGGTTTTAGTCCCACCTCGTTTGGTTACACGGAGGAGGCAGTAAGCTTGGCTATATAATAATGCAGTCTGGTTGCACGGCTGTTGGTTTTTAAAATTAAAAAGAATGTTCATAGATTAAAGAAAAATTCACAAGATTACATGAATGTGACAAAAAAATCTTGAAATTGAGAAGGTTCATTGATTTGAAGAAATATTCATGATTTTGATATAAAAAAGGTCACAAATTTGACAAAAAAATTGACGAATTTGATAAGAGTTCGTGAAATCGAAAAAAATCATCAATTTTAAAAAAGCTCATGAATCTGCTAGAAAAAATTCACTAATTTGGTAAAAGTTTGCAAAATTGAAAAACATTAACTACTACTACTCAACAACAACAAAGTCTTTAGTCCCAAACAAGTTGGGGTAGGCTAGAGGTGAAACCCATAAAATCTCACAACTAAGTCATGGTTATCGCGCATGGATATCAAGCTTTCATGCACCTGTGTCCATGGCTAGTTCTTTGGTGATTTCCAGTCCTCCAGATCTCTCTTTACGGACTCCTCCCATATTAACTTCGGTCTACCCCAACCTCTCTTGAATTATCAGCATGCTTTAGCCGTCCGCTATGCATTGGAGCTTCCGGAGATCTGCGCTGAATATGCCCAAACCATCTCAGACGATGTTGGACAAGCTTCTCTTCAATCGGTGCTACCCCAATTCTATCTTATATATCATCATTTGGACTCAGTCCTTCCTTGTGTAGCCACACATCCATCTGAACATGTGCATCTCCGCCACACCTAACTGTTAAACATGTCGTCTTTTAGTCGGCAAACACTCAGCGCCATACAACATTGCAGGTCAAATCGCTGTCCTATAAAACTTGCCTTTTATTTTTTGTCGCACTCTCTTGTCAGAGAGAACGCCAAAAGCTTGCCTCTGTTTCATCCATCTGGCTCTGATTTGATGGTTCACATCTTCTTAAAAAGTGGAGCGTGGAGTCGAACATCCGACCTCAAGCTACAAAGCACCATTGATAGCTACTCGAGTTGGACATTGCGGGTCGAAGAACGTTCATTCATTTGAATAAAAGTTCACACATTTAAAAGATAAGTTCACGAATTTAAGAAAATGAAAAAAGAAACATAAAAAGAATAAAACCGCAAGAAGAAAAGGCCAAACAAAACAAAACAAAAAAGAAGAAGAAAACCAAACTTAGAAGATGCCAACAACAAGAATAAAAAAATAACTAGGCACGACAAGTCAGCTGTCCCACTTGGTTACAGCGGGTGGATGTAAACCAAGAGGGCGACCCATCATGCGTATGAAATTAGGTAGGTCAATTTTACCATTTATACATTTAGTAGGGAGTGTATCGAAGCGGGGCTCAATGAACAATTATATGAGGAAAGCTTAGCTACAAAAGCTAAGCGACAATGCATTGAGAGATTAGTTACTACATTCTTTTATGCACTTAACACCTCATCTTTAAGCATCAATGCATTGGAAGAGACCTTGGAGGGAAAACAGAGATAATGCCTGTTCAACGGGTGTTAATTAATTCTTAACAATAAGCAGCGACGGATATATGGCACGTACGGTCGTACGGATAGAGCAATGCTACACTCACGGGGTGTTTACGGGGTTTTATGGGGTTGATTAAGTATTAATGGCTAGGATTTAATTAAGAGCAGCGGGCCCATCAGTGAAAATCAGGGGGGGCGAATTATGAGAGGGCACGTTGGCCACCCCGTAAAGGTCCGTCGGATGCACCCCGTGAGTCTAGTATTGCGCGCACGCGCGGCGGTAATAGATTGCTCGCCGCCGTTGACGACATTGTTTTAGTCAGTTCAGTTCAAGCACCAGCCGTTATTTTTTTCCCCGAAAAAGCACCAACCGATATAAGTAAGTATACTACACCCAATACGAAACCGAGCCATTCAAGGTACTCGCGGAGCAGCTCCAACCAGCTTCCAGTCGGCGATGGGAGCAGGCGTGGTTGGTGGTGCCCGACTTGGTAGTAGTAGTAGTGCTACTCTCCGTCAGATCGAACAGCTGACTGCCGTCTACGAGGTTGTTCCACTGCTCGCCGGTGTCGGAGCCGGAGCCGGACGGGTCAGAGCCCACCGTGCTGGAGCTCGACACCGCCGGCTGTACAAGTACAACGCCATGCTGGAGCTGCAGCGGGTCCGTGTCCACGTAGCGAGTGATGGAGTCCGGCAGCGTCAGGGCTGAGGGCTCCATGGCTGCACGCGTTGCTACCTGCCTCAAGGTGGGATGGCAGGATGTACTGGGCGTCGCCGTTCCTGCTGCCCTCGTCGACCACCGGCTCGTGGGTGTCCGGGTCGATGCCACGCCGGCGGAGCTTGTGCTTGATGGAGGCGTTCCAGAAGTTCTTGACCCCGTTGTCCGTCCGCCCCGGCAGGCACGCCGCGATCAGAGTCCAGCTGCCCATCCAATGCATGAATTTCCTCGTCAATGATGAAATGAACAACCTCCTCGTCGATCAATCAATCCGCCTTGCTAAGTCGGATGAGTTTGTATGTACCTGTTGCCTATGATGGAATGGAGTTGGATGATGAGATCTTCCTCTTCCTGCGAGAGCGCGGCCCGCTTCAGGTCCGGCCGGAGGTAGTTTAACCACCTCAGCCGGCAGCTCTTCCCGCCCCTCTCAATGCCTATTAATTGCAACCATACAACACAATTACTCAAAGGATAATTCCATCAAACTAGGAGTAGCTAGCATAGCGATTCGGACTTGCACACACAGAGCATGATAAAATCAGATGTGTTAGCACTATAAAATCGACCGTGACGCGAGTTACTGTGCACACTCTCTACACAGTATACCTGCTAGCCTGGGGATGTCGCTCCAGCGGCCGAGGCCATGCTTGGCGTCCTCCTCCGTCGACCAAGGGCCTCTCGTCGCCGGCTTCCTGGGGCCGCGCGGCGCCTTCGACATGCCACGCTCAGCTGCCGAACAAGAATGCCGCTCTTCAGCTCAGCTATCCTATCGGCGCGGCGGTGTAGGCAGAGCAGCAGACCGATAGCTTGTTGGAAGCTGGCGGAGGAGACGACCAAGGCGTTGTGTTTATCACCACTCCATATATGGATATTAGGTATCTCCCAATTAATGCTCCAACCCCTCCTCGTTGGAAGGACACATCAGGGTTTTTCTTCCGTGGTGCGTGCCTTTTTCTTTCCTGGAGAAAAGACTAGCACCATTGTTGACATCTGCTTCCTTGAGAAAAGAAAAGACTAGCACTTTTTCCTTCATATTGCTTTATGATCACATAAACGATATTTTTCATTTCCTGTCCACCTCTCTTAGAGAGATTATCTTTAGTCCATGTACCGTTCCTACACATGAGCCACAAAAGCACTTCAATTTTAAGTGGAATGTTAGCAAATCAATTTTTGTAACAGGACATCTAACATGTACGGCCCAAAGCATACGATACATGGATTTAATAGAAAGTTGACCGGAATTAGTTAAAGTCTAGATACATGTATCCCTGTTCCTCAAATAAGACTACATTAATTAGCACATAGATCTTGCAGTTCTGGCCAAGCTACTGCCGAGACTCCTCTTACATTCCTTCTAAACCTAATAGTACAAGTCAACAATCTTTATTTTGGAGAAAAGAATTTACATATAGACTGTCAATCATATATCGTTAGATTCATTATAAGGCATAATTTCATATTTTATATATTTAGTGTTCTAGATATAAATAGTCTTTTCTATAAATTTAGTTAAAGTTTCTAAAGTTTGACTTCTCAAAAAAATTATATGCACTATATTATGAAACAGTGGGAGTATCAATAAATGTTCTAGAGAGCACATAAGTCATCTGTTCCAAAAGATAGGAATCATGAGCGATGAACGGACATTGTCTGGGGATGATTCCCTCAAGTGCATGATGTCGGACTACATGATCTTCACTATAGTGCAGGGAAGAGGTCCCTAAGTCCAAAACATAACTCAGCGGATTCGAAAGATAGGTCGTACGAGGACCAAATTATTTTCTTTTTGCAAGAAATGTTTTGATCTATTCATCTTGGATACAACGAATACGAGAGATAATAAAAGTTACATCCAGATCCATAAAAATCCCAGCGACGACTACAAGCACTGAAGCGAATCGAAGGCGCGCCGCCGTCGTCCCTCCCTTATCGGAGTCGGGCAAAACTTGTTTTCGTTGACAGTCGAAAAATCGTCATGCTAAGGTCCCATAGGACTAGCGCAGCAGAACAACAACCCCCGTCGATGAAGAGTAGCATAGATCAAAATGATCCAATCTGAAGACACACGAAGGTAGACGAACTACGACCAGATCCGAGCAAATCTACCAAGGACAGATCCATAGGAGGCACACCTTCACTCGCTCAACGACGATGCTAGACACGCCACTGGGACGGGGGCTAAACACGAAAAATCTTATTTCATCTTTAAGGAGCCACCACCATCTCGTCTTCCTGAGCAAGACACAAAGCCCAACTAAACTCAAAGTAACATCTGAAAACATTGCCCTCCCGTCGGTAAGGGCCGGGATCCACCATGACGCCATGGCCCTAAGGCCACCGAAAACATGGCAGAAGGACGATGGCGCCGGCGGGAGACAAAGAAACCCTAGGCTTTTCTTAGGGAGGAGACAGCTGCATCACATATACGAGGACCAAATTATAACTCAATGGATTCGAAAGAAAGGTCATACGAGGACACAAACCCGAGTTCCGCAAGATCAAATGTGCCGGACTTGCAGAAAATACACACCTGTACTTATATGGTAAAAAAACACAATGTCATGAACACCGCTAAAACTTTAATTTACGCACGCGTACCCTTGGTTGTGCTCTAGCAACTCAAAGGCAGCTAGGGCTGCTCGCCCCATGTCGGTGCGACACACATCTATCTCGTCTGTTGCGGCTTTAGGCCATGAGAGGCATGGTGGATCTCGATCCTTATCAGTGGGAGGGCTCTAATTTCAATTGTAGGTGCCTTTGTATCCGTTTAGGGTTTGTGTCCTGCTCAAAAAGGCAAGCAGGCGACTGCTCCCTGAAAATAGGACAATATTCTCCTCGCCTAGCGTCGGGGGGTGGGATGCACCGCCGGGGGTGGCGTTTGTCTTCGATGGATCCGCTTGAATCCGTTCTTCATTCGTCTGCGTATGTGTGTGTAGGTTAGATCTTCTTGATTAACGTGTTTTTCTTCATCGACAGTGGTTGTTGTTCTGGTGTGTTTATCCTATGTGATCTTTGTACGACAACTTTCTTACTTACTACAACAAAGCCTGCCCGGCCCGGTGAGGGAGGGGTGTTGACGGCGGCGCGTTTTCGGCTCGCTCCAGTAATTGTGTTCGTCGCTAAATGGGCTATGGACCTTCAATTTCTTTTTTTATGCTTCTAGGGTCTTCTATACTTACTTTGACAGTCGATGGATAGATATGAAGTTTTATCAGGAAAAAAAAAACCTTGGCCATGAAGGACCAGGAAACTTACCTACCAGCACCTACTCCTACAGCGGCAGGACACGGGCCTAACTCCTTGGGTTGCCTTCAAAGCCCAAAAGGGCATGGCCGACGGTAACAGGGCATCGCCGTCAGCTGCAGGTCCAACAACCCCTCCCCTCCCCTCGCCCCGGCCGGCCGGGTTGTTCTCACGTCCGTTCGTGGCGAACCATCGTTGCCAGTAGAGGTAGATGGATAAGAATGCGTACACGGACGTCGCTGAACGACGCTCGTTCGTTTGCCAGAGAAACAAGGCACGCGGCCGGGATCGATGAAGATAGGCCGTCTGCTGTGCTGCACACGCCGGCCCGACCACACCCACACCCACACCAACCAAAGGAAACGTCACCCCGGCGTATCTCTGGCACCAGTCCCGGCGTACCCAGAGCAGTGCACGTACGCACCTAGAGGTTGGGGGAGAGAGCAACTGAGCAAGGATACGAATCCGTCGGCACCGTACGTGTACGTCCTTCGGCCGGCCGGACTAGTCGTGCTAGCTAGGAACCTTTGTGACAAAAGTTTCACAAACATTTTTGTACAGTTTTTGTGGTGGCCAAATTGGTTGCCACGTTTGTGGGCAAAGAATTGGCTAGCAACTGAGTCTATGATAAGTGGGATATGTGACTGAAAAAGTGTGACATGCCACTGCAACCAACATTTGCATCAATTTACCACACCTACGGCACAAAAATGTGGCAAAACGTGGATGGCAACCAAACATGCTTGTAGTGCTCGCTTTTCGCATACAAAAGAAAACACTGGTCAGGACTTCAGTTGACGCCAGGCTACTGGTTGACTTGGATCTACACCTGAACTCTCTGTACTGACTGGTCACTTTTTCTTGACCCAATTGGCCTCCTCGAAAAACCACTGTATTCCCTTCGTTTTTTTTGTCCGCATATAAGATTTGGTCAAAGCTAAGCTTGGTAGAGTTTGACTGACTTTATATTAAAAAATGTAAACATTCACAATATGAAATCAATATTATCAGATACACCATGAAACGTATTTTCATACTATATAGTTTTAGTATTGTAGATGTTCATATTTTTTTATATAAATTTGGTCAAACTTTGTGTAGTTTGACTTTGACCAAATCTTATATGCGGAGTAAAACGAAACGGAGGGAGTACTATACACCCGGATTGACCAGCAACGCTCAGACCAGCCCATATATGGTGCAGATATGAAGATGCACGTACACCCTCATCGGGTCAGTCCGGCCTACCATGGCCCGCATGGACCCTACTTTCTCCCCACTCATAAACCTGACTGGACCAAACCCTAACTTCACTCTCTCACTCTTCACTCCGCTCTCCATTGGTTCCCCTCCCCTCTCTGTCCCAATGTCGAGCACCAGAAGCAGTGGCGATGCCGTGTCCGGCACCAAGGACAACTGGGGCGCCTTAGTTCATGAGGCGAACGCTGGCGACAACGAGAAGTTGGCTCTCCGCATTACACTGCAGTCATGGGCAGCCCGACCCGACCTTGTCCACTGGCCGGGTCTAGACCTAGATTTTGAGCTCGATGGCCGGGCCGGGCCAGGCTTGGGCCCGTCATATTTACAGTTTAACAAAAAGGCCCAACCCGAGTGTCGGTGTCAAAACCAGCGGATCTCGGGTAGGGGGTCCCGAACTGTGCGTCTAAGGTCGATGGTAACATGAGACAAGGGACACGATGTTTACCCAGGTTCGGGCCCTCTCTATGGAGATAATACCCTACGTCCTGCTTGATTGATATTGATGAATATGAGTGTTACAAGAGTTGATCTACCTCGAGATCGTAATGGCTAAACCCTAGAGGTCTGGCTTGTATGGCTATGATAATGAGTGTCCTATCCGGACTAAGTCCTCCGGTTTATATAGACACCGGGAGGATCTAGGGTTACACAAGGTCGGTTACAAAGAAGGGGATCTATATATCTGGTCGTCAAGCTTGCCTTCCATGCCAAGGAGAGTCCCATCCGGACTCGGGTGCAGTCTTCGGTCTCCGTATCTTCACAGTCCATCAGTCTGGCCCATGGCTAACGGGCCGGACGACCGAGGACCCCTTAGTCCAGGATTCCCTCAGTAGCCCCTGAACCTGGCTTCAAAGACAAGGTATCCGGCGCGTAGTGCTGTCTTCGGCATTGCAAGACGGGTTCCTCCTTCCGAACTCTAGAATAGTCTTCGAACGAATTGATTGTGTCCGGATCTGTAACACACACCACACACAACCGTAAAGAGAATATAATAATACATGAGTCTAATCCGCTGACAACTTTTACAACATGACATCACGTCCATCCGGTCATAATTTCGAACCGTTTTTTGCCTGCCGCTCCACGTTTCTAGACGCGATTGCCATTGGCACGTCTTGTCGAAGCAGAGATCGTGTCCCCTTATTACAAGATTCTCATCAATACGGGCGTGGGTAACCCAACCGTGTCGTTTACACAGCCCTCGGGAGCAGGCAAATTTTGAGGTGAGTGGGGTGGCGTTCAATATTCACTGCCCTTATAAGGAGATAAGATTCCCCTTTCTTCTCCCACGCCTTCTTTCTTCTCCTGCATTTCCACTCTTGAGCTCCAGCGCCCAAGTTCTCATCTGTTTCCCACTCGAGAAAGCACTCAACCATGTCCGGATCCGGAGGTCAAGGCAAGTGGATGGCCTCCTCCGTCAAGGAGGAGGACATCGCTGAGCTTCAACCGGCTGGGTACCTGGCGAAGGAAATCGCCCACCGTCTTCCAGCCCAAGGACAAATTATTCCCACGCTGAAGCCCGACTAGAGGGTAGTGTTCCTCCCCCATTTCCTCCGCGGGCTAAGGTTTCCACTCCACCCCTTCGTCCGTGGGATAATATTCTATTACGGGATAGACTTCCGTGATCTATCCCCGAACTCCTTCCTCAATATCTCGGTGTTTATTGTCGTGTGCGAGGCCTTCCTCCGCATCCACCCCCACTTCGGGCTATGGCTCAAAACCTTTAACGTGAAGCCCAAGGTGGTGGACGGACAGCACGCAGAGTGCGGGGGCGCCATGGTGAGCAAGCTCACCAATGTCCCTTGGCCAAAGGGTACATTTCATGGAGTCTGTCAAGGAATGGCAGAAACAATGGTTCTACATCACCAAACCCCGCGGCGCCACCTGGGCCGCGGCTGCCGCATTCAGCTCATGTGATCCTGTGCGACTTACCTCCTGGGTCGAGAAGATCCCGAACTGGTGTTCGTCAGACGAGCTGATTGCGCTACAAACGTGTATTCAAAGCATGATCGATAGGGACATCAAGCTCGTCAACATAATTCAAGTGATGCTGGTGCGCCGGATCCTTCCCTGCCAGAGCCGAAGCCGACCTCTATGGGATTTCAACCCGAAAAAGCACCACACCTTGGAAAGGCTCTTCGAAACAGCTCACGAAGATGCCTGGAGGTTGCTCTTCAAGGGTAACGAGATACCGCCGACCACAGATTCGGACCGTGGGCACGACATAAATCACCTCCCCAACGAGGTATGTTATTTTCAACACATCCCCTACTTGCTTGTTTCAAGGGTGGTATCTGAGCTTTTATTATCATTGCTTTTTCAGTACTAGCTGAAGAAGGCGAAGCAGATCTGGTGTCCGGCTCCCCTGCCTGAAGAACCAGTCATCCCGCGCTTAGCGAAGATGCTGGAGCTGGCGCCTTATAAGGCACCAGAGAAGAAGGCCACAGGAAAGGCCAAGGGGGTCCGAAGTGGCCCCCGCCGCAAGGGCACTCCGGACGTGACGTACGAAGACAAGGCCCGTTCCCCCACCGCCGAAGACGACGAGGATGAGGAGGAGGAAAGCGACTCTCCCCTTGATGGGGGAGGCAGAAGAGGGCGGCCTCCATGACTCTGGAGGCGGAGGCGCCCAAGAAGGGGAAGGGCTCCCTCACGGATAACTCCGCATGGGACGTTGACAACAGTCCGGAGAGACGCCCCCGCGCTAAGCCTCGGGTCGCATCATAAGTACTAAGACTTGTATCCACCCATAAAGTTTCTCCTCTTTATTGTAGTCCGGCCAACAACAGCTCCCCGCGATCCTCGCCAGGAGGGTCGCTGGATTCCAAGGCGATGGCCAGCGATTCGCCGCCAGCCGCTCACTCCCCCAAGGCCAAGGATGATGCGGAGGTGTTGTCCCGAAGGACTGTTCCAAGCGGGGGAGAGGCTCAGGAGGCGCCAGAAGGTGAAAATCCCGTCGCCGGACACCAAGGGGAGTCAATCCCCATGGAGGCTGGTGGGGAGGCCCGAACTCATTTCGACCCTCAGCCGGACTCAAATCAGGAGACCAGGGCTGCTCGGAATCCGGCATGCTACCTCCTTCGAAAGAAGGGGGATGCCTGTTCCTCTGGTGACCCCTGTCCAACCAGGGGCACCGAATAATCTGCTGGAAGCCCTTCGAGGCGCTTCCATTTGTAGATGAGCACCGTGTCCTTATGGGCATGGTAACTGAAAGGATTCAGTCCGCCAAAAGCGGACTGACCGAAGCCTGCAGCAGCCTGTTAACAGGTTTTGAGGTAAGCAGCGCAAAAAGGAGAAAATCCCAGTGTAGACAGTAGCCCCTGAGACATTGTCCGGTGTTCGAAAAGAAAAATCTGAACAGAGGATCAATCTCCTATTGCAGGAAACTAACTAAATTTGTCTGAAAATGTATGCGCAGGCGTCGCTGTTGGCCGCGGCCTCACATACTGCCGAAGTCTCTGGACTGAAGTAGAAACTGGCGGAGGCTGAGGAGGAGCTGGGCCGGGTAAAGAGGCAGCTCCAAGGAAGACAAGGTAACTAATGACCTGTCATGGATTCGAAAAAGGGGGAAATAATATGCAATGACCGAAGTATCATGATGTAAACAGAGGCGATGACCGAGGTCGAGGCCCTGAAAGCGGCCCTGGTCGAAGCCGAGGGGAAGGCTGTTAAGGAGTAGGCCGCCCGTAAAAGGCTCAAGGCCCGGGTCAACGAAGTCCAGCAGGAGCTCCAGGACGCGGTGAAGAAGTGCGAGACCTTGGAGCACAATGCGTCAGCTCAAGAAGCGGAACTTGTCGAGGCTCGTAAGAGTGCGGAGGCGGCCCGGATTGAAGCCCAAGGCGCCCTCCATGAGATCCAGGAGGCCAGGAAGATCGCGGCGGGTAAGGCATTCAATATGCAAAGCAGGAGTGTGAAGAGGAAATTCCTTTTACTAACCCGGATTCAGAGTTCTCTAGGGGCCTTTGCTGATCTGCCATGCAGTGTGGCCGATGCTGCGCAGTTCTTCCGAGCCGAAGAAGGGAGCCCCACGGAGAAGTTGTTTTGGTCGCAATATTGCGTGCTAGAACATACGGTGCCCTTCAGCGATTAGCTGAAACAGCTGGTCGACCTGCACAGGGTGGCCGAACTGGCCATGAAGGATATGATAGTCCGGCTCTGGCCGGCTGGAGCTATTCCCAGCAGCTACTTCGGCCTCGTGAAGAAGCTAGTGGATGCATGTCCTCGGTTGGATGTCATCAAGTGGTCCGTCTGCATCGAGGGCGCGCGTCTGGCCTTCTCTTATTGCAAGGTCTGGTGGGCGAAGCTGGACG
>NC_041386.1:644137089-644178541 GCF_002162155.2 Triticum dicoccoides
CTTTGGCGATGTCTTAGAGGGGTCCCGCGTTGTTGCGGATCATTGTGGGAAGGACACCATCTTTGAATGAATGTATTCGAGCTTCCTCTGCCTTGTATGATGAAACAAAGTGTTTATGCAATATAATGCTTGTTATGTTTTTAAATTTTTACTTCATGTGCGGCCGTGTTGTATGAAATATGAGGGTTAACCAGTCGTCGGCTTCTGCCCCCACGTAAGTAGTATGGGGGTGTTCGGGATGGAATCTAAACAATCTTGATCCAATTAGATGGTCCTTGTAGGAGTTGTTTAGAGCAATGAACCAGGCAACCAGACTATGTGGCTGTAACGCCCTCACTTAGCCATAGGAGTGCGACAATAAAAACATGGGTGCAACCCCTAGTATCCAAACTAGAGTGCTATAAGCGTCTGATCGGGGAGTACCAATCCTTCGCGTAATGCGGAAGAAATCTCCAACGATTTGTAACCTCCGAACAGCTGACCGGCTCTCGCCGCATCATGACAGTCAGTTTTCAGCTTTCTCTACTGAGGTGCTCCTTTGGATAAACGAAGGAACAATCGCAGTAGTTCTCCCTTTACTACCTTAGCCGATGTAGCGGAACGTAAGGTAGCAACCACAGGAGCCGGGCAACCCAACTATTGACCAAAGACATGATTCGAAGCCAATGCATATAATGCTAAATTCGGAGTGCCGAACTATACTTATAAAAAGTGTTTGCACTTTTGTTGCCGTAATGTTGGGTGCTATGGAGCCCCTGGCAAACATCAAGCATACCAAAGTGTACAAGTGCTACCTGATAGGATTATCCACAGGGGAGCTGAAAAGGAAAAAAAGGAAAGGTAACAAAAAAGGTACCAAAAAGTTGGAGTCCTACAGCTCCACCGCAAACTGTTCTCATTGTAATTTAATTAGTACGTCAAGGTGCATTGATGCATGTAGTGCGATAAGCAACAGGCTATTTGACATGCTGAAACCAAGGGAGAGCTGCATGAGGGTCCTAGAAAACAGGTAAAGTTATTGTTATGAAATCACCTAAAAAGTCCCCCATACGTCTATGTTTCTCGCCGTCTTGGTGTGTTTATCCTTCAAGAGGACCGATGACCAGGCCATCGGATGGTGCCTACGGTATTGAGACCTGAAAAAGAAAATAAGTAAAAATAGAAGTGTATGTGTATCCAACGTTGGTTGACCCGTATTACAGACCACAAGCTGGCTATGCCTCCGTTGATGCCCATGGTATTTTGAGTGCGTAATTATGTACGCATGGCACGTATGCCACCACTTGATCGGAACTGCGACGGAGGCCGGATTGCTAGTCGAGCTCCTGGCGAGCCGAGCTTTCCTGCTGCAGAGTAGTTCGGACCCTCTTAACGGTGTCCGCGGGCTCGGCAGCCGAATTAAGTTTCTGCTTGAGAAGGCCGCTCTGTACTTCTGCTGCTAAGGCAGCTGTGTGCTCTTCTGTACGGAGGGAGCGTTCCGTATTTCCATTAACCATTATGACGCCGCGTGGACTGGGCATCTTGAGCTTGAGATAAGCATAGTGTGATACTGCGTTGAATCGAGCAAACGCAGTTCGTCCGAGCAGTGCATGATAGCCGCTGCGAAAGGGGTCGATATCGAAGATTAACTCCTCGCTTCGGAAGTTATCCGGAGATCTGAAGACAACCTCGAGTGTGATTGAGCCCGTACAGTGGGCCTCTACACCTGATATGACTCCTTTGAAGGTAGTCCTGGTGGGCTTGATCCGGGATGGGTTAATGCCCATTTTTCGTGTTGTATCCTGATAGAGCAGGTTAAGGCTGCTACCGCCATCCATGAGGATGCGAGTCAGGTGGAAACCATCAATTATCGGGTCTAAGACCAGTGCGGCTGAGCCACCATGACGGATACTGGTCAGATGATCCCGACGATCAAAGGTGATCGGGCATGATGACCATGGATTAAATTTTGGGGCGACTGGCTCTATTGCGTAGACGTCCCTGAGTGCACGCTTGCGCTCCCTCTTGGGGATGTGGGTAGCATATATCATGTTCACCGTTTTGATGTGAGGGGGAAACTTCTTCTGTCCCCCTGTGTTCGGTTGTTGGGGCTCTTCCTCATCGTCCTTGCTTTGCGATCCCTTTTCCCTATTCTCGGCATTTAATTTGCTGGCATGTTTAAAACCCCAGCAATCTCTATTTGTATGATTGGATGGCTTGTCTGGGGTGCCATGAATCTGGCACAGACGGTCGAGTATGCGGTCTAAGCTGGATGGGCCTGAATTGTTCTTTTGGAACGGCTTCTTCCGCTGACCGGACTTAGGGCCCCTGAATCCGGTGTTGACTGTTGTGTCCTCGGTGTTATCACTGTTGTTTCGGCGCTTTTATCTATTGTGTCGAGACTTGTCTTTGCTAGTTTTAGCTTTAGGGGTGCCGGCATTGCTTGCATTGTTTTTGCTACGGGCCAACCAACTGTCCTTGCCCGCACAAAAGCGGGTCATGAGTGTCGTGAGGGCTGCCATAGATTTTGGCTTTTCTTGCCCGAGGTGGCGAGCGAGCCATTCGTCGCGGATACTATGTTTGAAGGCTGCTAGGGCTTCGGCATCCGGGCAGTCGATGATTTGATTCTTTTTAGTTAAGAACCTAGTCCAGAATTTCCTGGCGGACTCTCCGGGCTATTGAACTATATGGCTTAGGTCATCAGCATCTGGAGGTCGAACATATGTACCTTGGAAGTTATCGAGGAAAGCCTCTTCCAAATCTTCCCAGCTGCCAATGGAATTTGCAGGCAGACTGTTGAGCCAGTGTCGAGCTGTCCCTTTGAGTTTTAAAGGGAGGTATTTGATGGCGTCGAGGTCATCGCCGCTGGCCATATGAATGTGAAGAATGAAGTCTTCGATCCACACCGCGGGGTCTGTGGTTCCATCATATGATTCTATATTCACAGGTTTTAACCCTTCTGGGAATTCATGGTCCAGGACCTCATCAGTGAAGCAATGAGGGTGTGCGGCGCCTCTATATCGGGCCGTATCGCGACGTAGCTCGGATGGAGTCCGTCTGCGATTTTCGGCCCATGCGTGACTAAGTTTGTCACCTCCAAATAGATGGACGTCGTCGCGTGTCGAGGCACTCCCTCGCGATCCGTAGATTGATCTAGTGTGTCCTGGTTTATTGTTCAGGGTTTGCCAGAGGTCATATGTAACCCATGGGCTAATTTACTTCTGCCTATGCGTTGAGGTGGGGCTGGCTGGTGTTCGGCGTGAGTTGCCGTTTTGTCTCGACAACGTGGTGGTCGGTCTGCCGCATTGTACGACAGAGGTATGTAGTTCGGCGCCTCCTCGTCAAACTGAGGTAATAGTTTGCGCTTTGGGTAGCTTTTGGTTGGACGCTTGAGGCCATACTCTTCGGCTGCTAGGACATCGGTCCATTTATCATTTAGCATATCTTGGTCAGCTTGAAGCTGCTGCTGCTTCTTTTTCAGGCTCCGTGTAGTGGCAATTAGTTGGCGCTTGAAGCTGTCCTGCTCAAGAGGCTCCTCAGGCACGATGAAATCCTCGGTGCCGAGGCTCACCTCGTCCTTGGAGAGTGGAAGGTAATTATTGTCCTTCGAATCTCCATGTGTGGCCTATTTACCGGGGCTAACCTGCCCGCCTTCCCATTCGTCTTATTCATTAGTTGTATCGACGGGGTATTCATTGTCGTCAGCACCTTATGGAGTGTTGTCTTCTCCTATGCCGGTATTGCTATCTTTGCTGCGGCGTGACTTAGAGCGGCGCCGCTGACGCTGGCGCTTGGACGTGTTTCGGAAGGTTTATCCTCAGCGGGATCTTCCTTGTCCTCGCCGTTGTTCTCCTTTGGTGCATCCACCATGTATACATCATACGAGGAAGTGGCTGTCCAGCATCCGATGAACGACGGGTTCTGGACCTCTTCTTCTCCGGCATCATCGTCCATACCGTCAATGTCCTCGGAGTCGTAGTCAAGCTCGTCGGTCAAATCCTTGACCGTGGCTATGTAGTGGGTGGCGGGTGGGAAACAAAATTCTCCACCGTCAGCCCCTAGTTCGATCCGGATATAGTTCGGCTGTGAGTCCTTTGTCAAGGACAGGTTCTTTAACGAATTTAGCACATCGCCCAAAGGCGAGTGCTAGAAGATGTCCGCGGCGCTAAATTCGAAGATCGATAAACGATCAAGCTCGGCGTCCGCGGGCTCACGTGGTTCGGAACTTTCGGCCGGATACGAGTCCCGAGTTCCGCTGACAAAGACGTTGTGAGAGGTGAAGTCTGTATGCGGCTCCAACGCCATGGAATTTGTGGCTTCTGTGGTGGGGTTGATCCTCCCGTCCTTGGGTGGCGCAGCTTGCTCCGGATCTAGGGCCAGAGCGGTTACAGGAGCGATCTCCTGGACGCGGCCTGATGATAGATTTAGGTCATGATCATCGGAGTGGCCGGGAGAGGCTACCGCGGTCTCGAATCCGGCAAAGATCAAGTCTCCATGGATGTCCGCAACATAGTTCAAGCTCCCAAATCTGACCTGATGGCCAGGGGCGTAGCTTTCGATCTGCTCCAGATAGCCAAGCGAATTGGCCCGCGATACGAAGCCACCGAACACGAAGATCTGTCCGGGGAGAAAGGTTTCTCCCTGGATGGCATCATTATTGATGATTGAAGGGGCCATCAAACCTCTTAGCGACATCACAGTGGAACTCTCAATGAAAGCACCAATGTCGGTGTCAAAACCGGCGGATCTCGGGTAGGGGGTCCCAAACTGTGTGTCTAAGGTCGATGGTAACATGAGACAAGGGACATGATGTTTACCCAGGTTCAGGCCCTCTCTATGGAGGTAATACCCTACATCCTGCTTGATTGATATTGATGAATATGAGTGTTACAAGAGTTGATCTACCTCGAGATCGTAATGGCTAAACCCTAGAGGTCTAGCTTGTATGGCTATGATAATGAGTGTCCTATCCGGATTAAGTCCTCCGGTTTATATAGACACCAGGAGGATCTAGGGTTACACAAGGTCGGTTACAAAGAAGGGAATCTACATATTCGGTCGTCAAGCTTGCCTTCCACGCCAAGGAGAGTCCCATCCGAACTCAGGTGCAGTCTTTGGTCTTCGTATCTTCACAGCCCATCAGTCCGTCCCATGGCTAACGGGCCGGACGCCCGAGGACCCCTTAGTCTAGGATTCCGCACCAAGGCCCGATGGGTTCTTTGCATGATGGGCCGGGCTCGGGCCTAGGTTTTTCACGTCAAGATTTTATAGGCCTGGCCCGAAGCCCACCCTGACTCAAATGATGGCCAGATATACACTACAGTGGTCGCGGATCAACATGGGCAACAACTCGGGCTCCACTCTTCCCGTCACCCGACGAAGCAGCACGGATGCACGCATCGGCTTGTCCCGCTCCGCTGCCCCGACGCCTTCCTCCTCTGCCTCTAGCGGTTACTCCTCACGGGCATCGGTGAGTGCCCATGACTGGGCCGCCTGCCATGAGAGGTAGCTGGCTAGGCTAGGAGAGGGTGGCGACATCGAAGACGAAGGCATCTTCCTCAGGTCAGTTCGGGTGTATAGTATATGGTATATGGAGAGAGACGTATCTTCAGCCGTTGGATCCCGATGCAGAGAAGCAGCTCCTCATGGTTGACCTCCTCTGATCACTGATGACAGTAGAGACGGATGCCTGCCGGCTCCGTCAGAAGAACGTGAAGGCGTCTGGCTCACTATCGAGCAATCGGGGCGAGAAGCGGCAAAGAAGACATCAACGATAGCGAAAGCCACCCAACGGGCGAAGTAGCTGAACCGCGCTGTCCGGAGGATTGACGGCTTCATCGACTCCTCATCCGATGACTCCAACGACCCCCCTACCGCCGCTGCCAATGCCTACACGGAGGGCTACAGCCGCACCGGTGACCTGAAGGGCAAAGGACCAGCGAAGAAGTGGTGAAGATGCTCGACCCTCTCCTTCTCCGTTTGCATTTTTAGTAATTTTAGTTTTGATCTTTGTCCGTTTGCTGGCTGAACTATGATATTTAAACTACTCCCTCCATCCTCATATATAGGGCCTAATGCGTACTTTGAGATTTGCTTTGACTATTGATAAGATTAATAGTATATGATCAAGCTGCTGGTTATATGATGTTGCCACACCATCTATAGTCAAGCTTATAGTCGGCAAGTGCAA
Organism: Triticum dicoccoides; assembly: GCF_002162155.2. Lineage (NCBI taxonomy): Eukaryota > Viridiplantae > Streptophyta > Magnoliopsida > Poales > Poaceae > Triticum > Triticum dicoccoides. The sequence continues at coordinate 644,143,259 of NC_041386.1, forward strand.
TAGCTGGATATAAATCTGTACTACTTTGTTGACACATGGCCCACCCCACTCTCTCACAAAGTCTCTAGAAAGCACGTGCTACAACCGGCTGTTAACTAGTAGCACGCTTCTCTTCTCTCTCCTCTTCTCACTCTTCCACCTCAGAAAAAATATAATATTTAAAATCTTACAGCCCACCTACGTCACCTTATTGTACTTTCTCTAATGTGAAAAATATATTATTGGAAGCTCCTTTCACGTACGAATTTGACAGTATGCTTTGTGTAACTTGCATGCCATATATTATTGCTCTAGCATATAATCAAAGTTAGCATCGTCAAACGCGTTAGGGCCTGTATAAATGGATAGAGGGAGTATCTCTTTTGGCCCAGACTAACTCTGATGTTTATGCCTTTGGTTCTATGTCTGCTTGTTCTATGCTCCAGAATTTTGTTGATTATCTATGTAGTTTCATTCACGTTGCATGGATAGCGTTGGGCGGTCGTGGGGCCCAGCGGCGCGGCGGCGGGGGCGTGATGCGGCGGCGTGTCCGGCTGTTGGTTGCGCACCGGCGCTCTGCTTCCCGAGCGTGGCATGGCGGATGTGGAGCTCCTGTCCTGGGAGGTGGTGCGCGGTGGTTCCGGCGGCGGTGTGCTCTCTGGATGCTAGATCTTGGGGGGATGGTGTGGGGGGCGGCGCGGATGTCTTGGATGGATCGTCCGGTCCTCCAGGCAGCCTCAGGGCTGAATCTAGTCAGTGGTGGTGGATGGCGTCCGTCGGAGTGCAGGGTCCGGGAGCCGACCTGCTCCCCGTTGGTCTTCCCTCGCGTTAGTGCTCTTCTTCCTGTTGCTCCATTGTGGCGTCGATCCGAGTAGACACCCATGTTGCTACTATGTTGCGGACGGGTCGACGGTGGTGGCCATGGATGTGGCGACGTGTGAGCTTGACTCGATCTGGTTGTGGACCAGGCCGGGACTTGCTCGGCGGTGGCCGTCGGCAGCTACTAGGTCGTGCTCCCCACAGTCCATGATGACTGTCAGGGACGCAGGTGTGGATGCCCCCTGCTGTGGGGGCGCACACCAAGGCCGGATGGCTGATGCTGGGCTAGGAGCGGAAGGAGACACCTCCCGCTCCTCCCACTGTTGTTGTGCGTTGTGAGGTCGGCGGTTGGCGGTGACTCGGGACATGGATGCCGGGGAGGCGGCCCCGGATGGTGGGTTGCAGGGTTGGCTCTCCGGCGGGCACTATGGCGGTGGTGGTAGCTCTCCTCTTGGTCGTGTGGGCGATGAGGGGGTGACGTTAGGTGGCTCGGGCTCACGCTCCTTCGCTAGGGCAACACCCAGATCCAGATCTGGGTGGCTGGAATCGTCGTGGTTGCCTTGGTGGCCTCGTGTGGCACGGGTGAGTTGCCGAGCGAAAGCTCCGTGCTTTTGAGCCGCCGGCGATGACGCTCGTGGACGCCGCTTTCTTCTTGAAGATGTCGTTGTGGATCTTCTCTCCGTGCCAGGGTTCCGAGCGAAAGCTCATGTCCACTTTGGACTCGGCAGCGGCGATGCTTCGCAATGTATTCCCTCCTGAGGGCGTTGTCGTGCAGCTTAGGTGTTCTAGGGCGTAGCGTGGCGTTGTATCTGGACTTCCATGTTTTATCCTTCGGTAGTGTAGTGTCCTGCGTGATCTGAATATCTCGGGATCTACTTTATAAGAGGGCTGCCTCTCCACCTTGTATCGTTTGGCTGTGTACGTTGATCAATTGGTGCTTTATCTATAAAGCGGGATGAAAACCTATTTCGAGAGATATGAGATACATGGTTGTGCACGCCACGATTTGAGGATTGATCGGTCGTCGACAGACGTAGGGGCGGATTTGATATATCTGGTGTTGTACATGCTCTAATTAAGGACTTAAGTTGTATGATCATAGTTTACATGGGGACCACTATACCTGGCCATGGGTTGGGCCGGGCCTTAAAAAGCCCACAGCAGAAAACTGAGGCCCATGCCCTACCAGCAGGCCTACTTTTCAAGCCCAAGCCCAGCCCATCTGGTAAAAAGCCCTGAAAAGCCCTTAGGGCTTAGGGTTATGGGCCGGGCCTCTTCCTTAAAATGCCAATATGCCAAGCCCAAACCCATCCAGGCCCTGCTGGTGGGCTCAAAACTCAGGCCCAAGCCCGGCCCACAGGCAAGCCTCGGGCCTAGGCCTTGGATTTTAAGGCCGGGCCTAGGTGGGCCGGGCCGGAGATGGCCAGGACTGGGGACCACATACCGTATAATCACCTCAACACATATATAATGACCGTATTGACCGTATTCTTAAGTACAGTGACCAAAGTGAGCGTACACGGTAAGTTCAATGACCACTAGTGCATTTTACTCGTTCCAATCCTCAGGATTGTTTCAAATGAAAAGGTGATTGTCGGTGTCAAAACCGGCGGATCTCGGGTAGGGGGTCCCGAACTGTGCGTCTAGGTGGATGGTAACAGGAGGCAAGGGACACGAAGTTTTACCCAGGTTCAGGCCCTCTTGATGGAGGTAAAACCCTACGTCCTGCTTGATTAATATTGATGATATGGGTAGGACAAGAGTAGATCTACCACGAGATCAGAGAGGCTAAACCCGAGAGGCTAGCCTATGGTATGATTGTATGTTATTGTTGTGTTCTACGGACTAAAACCCTCCGGTTTATATAGACACCGGAGAGGGTTAGGGTTACACAAGGTCGGTTACAAAGGAGGAGATATACATATCCGTACTGCCTAGCTTGCCTTCCATGCCAAGGAGAGTCCCATCCGGACACGGGACGAAGTCTTCAATCTTGTATCTTCATAGTCTAACAGTCCGGCCAAAGGATATAGTCCAGCTGTCCAAAGACCCCCTAATCCAGGACTCCCTCAGTAGCCCCTGAACCAGGCTTCAATGACGATGAGTCCGGCGCGCAGTATTGTCTTCGGCATTGCAAGGCGGGTTCCTCCTCCGAATACACCACGGAAGAATTTGAATACTAGGATAGTGTCCGACGCTGCAAAATAAGTTCCACATACCACCGTAGAGAGAATAATATTTCCACAAATCCAATTTGCCGACTTGTTTTGGCAACACGACATTATGTCATGGCCGGGTGATTATTCCAACCATTTCCTTTAACTAGCCCCGCACATAACGCGAGGCAGTTTTTTGACACGTCTTGTCAAAGCAGAGATCGTGTCCCCTTATCACGGGATTCTCATCAATACAGGTGTGTGTAACCCAACCGCGCCATCGATTACGGCGCTTGGGGGATAAGCGAGTTTTACCAGGCTAGTGGGGACGCTTAATTTTGTTCGTCCATATAAAGGGATAAGGATTCACCTTTTCATCCACGCCTTCTTCCTCCTTTGCTCATCCATTTTCGCACACTCGAGCTCCAGCGTCCAAGTCCGCACTTCCCACCTCAACCTTCTCCAACCATGTCTGGAGCGGGAGGCAGGTGGATGGTCTCCTCCATCACGGAGGGACACATCAAGAAGCTGAGGAGAGTTGGATACCTGCCCGACGACATCGCGCACCGGCTCCCAGATGAGGGGCAGCTCATCCCCACCCCTAGGCCCCATGAGAGGGTAGTGTTCCTTACCAATTTCCTCCGCGGACTAGGATTCCCTCTCCACCCATTCGTCCGGGGGCTTATGTTCTACTATGGCCTGTATTTCCACGATCTTGCCCCGAACTTCATCCTCAACATCTCGGCGTTTATCGTCGTGTGCGAGGCCTTCCTCCGCATCAAGCCCCACTTCGGCTTATGGCTGAAGACCTTCAATGTCAAGCCGAAGGTAGTGGGCGGCCGCCAGGTGGAGTGCGGAGGCGCCATGGTGGGCAAGATGCCCAACGTTACATGGCTCGAGGGCTCTTTCGTGAAGACCATAAAGGGGTGGCAATCGGGGTGGTTCTACATCACCGAGCCGCGTGACCCTACATGGGCAGTGGCCCCCGAGTTCCGATCTGGCATCCCCACGCGGCTCACCTCATGGAAAGAGAAGGGCCTGTCCTGGGGTAGTTCGGGAGAGCTGACCGGACTCCAAACATGTATTCAAAACATGGTGGACAAGAAGCTTACGTCAACGTAGTCCAGGTCATGCTCATCCGCCGGATCCTCCCGTGTCAACAACGGGCCTTCAACTTGTGGGAGTTCGACCCAGCCCAGCACCAAACTCTGAACAGGCTCTTCGATACAACACACGAGGATGCCTGGAAGGTGCTATTCAAGGGTGCCGAGGTTCCTCCTCCTACTACCGAGGATCGCGGATTCTGCGCGAAGCGCCAAGCCAGCACGGTAAGCTGTTTTACCTCTTACAGGATACTTGTTTTTCATAGTTTGACTCTATGCGGGATCTAAGCTCCCGTTCCTTTGACAGGACTGGCAGGAAATGGCCGGACAGATCGACTGTCCGGCTCCCTTGCCCGAAGGCCCAGCAAACGCTCTCCTGACGGAGATGCTGACTCCGGCTCCTTACAATGTGCCAGAGAAGACCAAGAAGGCCAAGGGGACCCGAAAGAGTTCCCGACGCCAGGTGTTGTCGGACTCATCGTCCGATGACTCTGTGGCACACTCCTCCTCGAAGACGAGGAGGAGGAAGAAGATGATCCCCCTTCAGTTGGAGAAGACAAGAAAAGGAAGGCCGCCCTAACCGGGGGGGCGAAGGGTCCAAGAAGGGAAAGACTCTCCTTCCGGACAATTCCACCACCGCCGCCGAAGGCGAAGACGAGTGGCTGCTCAGGGCCAAGCCCCTAGCAAAGTCGTAAGTATTCGGATACCAGAGTAACTCATAGCATTCCTTTGTCGCACTGCTTCCCCTAATGCCGAATATGATTATGCAGGCCGCCACGAGCCCGTATCGATGTATCGTCGGACGGCTCCCTGGGCTCATCGGATATGGATAGCGATCCACTTCCGACCGCCACCTCCCCTTGCCCTGCGGATGACGCCGAAGTATTGTCTCAAGAGGCACCGGGTCGAGGGGAGGCAATCCCGGAGGCGCCTCAAGGCGACCTTCCGGACTCCGGGAGCAGAGGGAACAAGGCCCCTGAGGGATCCGAGTTCGGCCCTCGGCCGAACACCGCGCCGGAACCTCGAGTGGTTCCAGACTTGGGCAGGCGGCCTCCTTCCAAGAGGGGCAAGACGCATGTGCTGGTGACCTCTGTCCATCCAGAGGCGCTGGACAATCTGCTGGGAGCGCTTCGCAGCGCTTCCATCGACAAGGAGCACCGCACTATTATGAGTGCGGTGGTCCAGAAGGTTTAGTCCGCCAAGAGCGGACTGACTGAAGCCTGTGCCAGCCTTCAACAGGCTCTGAGGTAAGTGTTAAAATATAGGAAAAATATTACCGCATAGACAGTAGCCCCTGATGCTCTGCTCGGTGTTCACAAAGAAAAGCCGAGCAGAGGATCAAACAATATCGCAGGAGTCTAATTTAAGTATGTCAATATGCGTATGCAGGCTTCGCTGCTGGCCTCAGCCGCACTGACTGCGGAGGTCGCCACACTGAAGCAGGACCTCGAGGGGTCCAAGAAAGAGCTCGGCCTTGCCAAGAGGCAGCTCAAGGAGAACAAGGGTAAGTAATACCCTGTCTATAGATATGTATATATAAAAGAAGACGCGATTGCAAAATGGCAGGATCATTGTATATTTGCCAGGGGCCACGACCGAGGTGACAACCCTAAAGCAAGCGCTATCCAAGGCCGAAGACAAAGCAGCCAAGGAGCGCACTGAGCGGGAAAGGCAAGAGGCTCGGGTGGGCGAGGTGTAGCAAGAGCTCCAGGCTCTCGTGACGAAGCATGAGGCGTTGGAGCTTGACTCGAAGACGCGAGAGTCTGAGCTTGCCGCGGCCCTCGGGAGCGCAAAGAGTGCCAAGGCCGAAGCCCAAAAGGCCCTCCAGGAGATTGACGCGATGAAGAAAATATCGGCGGGTAAGGCATTCTATATGCAAAGCAAGCATGTGAAAGTAAATTACCTATTACTTACCCGATTCCGGAGCTCTCCAGGAGCATTCGCAGATTTGCCCCGCAGTGTGTCGGATGCCGCACAGTTTTACCAGGCTGAGGAGGGAAGCTCAACGGAGAAGCTGTTCTGGTCTCAGTATACTGGGACCGAACACCTGGTGCCTATGAGCGACCAGCTGAAGCAGCTGGTCGAGCTACACAAGGCGGCCGAACAGGCCATGAAGGGTTTTATAGTCCGGCTGTGGCCTGGCAACGCCCTTCCGAACAGCTACTTCGGCCTGGTGAGGCGGCTTGTGGATGCCTGCCCACGGCTAGAAGTCGTCAAGCGGTCCGTCTGCATCAAAGGTGCACGCCGGGCTTTCGCCCATGTGAAGGTGCAATGGGCCAAGCTAGACACCGTGAAACTGATCAAGGAAGTACCGCCACAGGGCAAGGGGCATCGCACCCTTGAAATTTATTATGAGGGTGTCCTGAAGGGTGCCCGTCTTGTAGCGGACGAATGTCCAAAGGATGTAATATTTGAGTAAACTTGCTCGTGTGATCCTGTATGATGAAAACTTGTTTCATATGCGCTATGCAAGCTTGTTTGAATTTAAAATATTACCTTCTGTTTGGCTGTTTATCCAATCTGAGAGATGGCTAGTCCTCGGCTTCTGCCCCCATGCCGCGAGTGCTGGGGTGTTCGGGATAAACCTGAGCACTCTTGTTCCCATGTTTGGGTCCTTCGAGGGAGGTGCTCAGCACAACGAACAAGGCAACCGGACTAATAATGCTTTATCACTCTCACTTAGCCATAGAATTCTATAATTTTAAATTTCGGCGAAGCCCCTGGTATTCGGAAGGCCGAATTCGGGGCATGATACACGCCTTTAAGCCGGACAGGACCGGCTCCTCGCTCTAAGCGGCATAAGTCTTTAGGGACTCGAAACCTCGCCGAACAGCGACCAGTCTCTCGCCTTATCATGACAGTCAGTTTTAGCTTTCTCTACTGAGGTGCTTAGCCCGGCGGAACCGGGGCACAATTGCAGTAGTTCTCCTAGCGCTACCTTAGCCGATAGAGCGGAATGTAAGGTACCAAAACATAGGAGCCGGGCAAACCCAACATTTGACCAAAGACATGATTCCGAGCAGATGCATATAATGCTATAAGTTCGGGGTGCCGCACTTGTGAAAGTGTTCGGACTTCTCTGTCAGGACCCCGACTCAATGCCACATCGATCTAGCATGTAACACCTCATATCACTTTGCGGCCTCACGCACGGTATCCCCACGGGTGTCGCATTACCTTTGCCCGGGACCGTTTGCGCCTTTTGGCACACGTATATGACAGTGTCGCTAGCATCCATATGATAAGGAGCCCGGGCTGACATGGCTAGTCGTAAACCCAAAGTGGCACAGACTTACAGGGACAGGCATCCATGACCCAGCATCGAACGTGTCGGTCATCAGCGAGTGAATCCAGGCTGTAGCACTGGGCTAGCAGGACTCCGGTGAACCGGGCTGTAGCGGGCTAACAGGACTCCGGTATTCATCGCGTGACATTTCCCCAAAGGGACAGACACAGGAACGAAGAAGGACACATGCCGGCCAGCCTAAGTGTCCCGGAGCAGTAGCAAGCTACCATGGCTCGGTGGAAACACTAGGAGACATTTCCCGGTAAGAGAGGCTACCAAGGATAAACAACTAGGTTGTCAGATCCCACACATACCAAGCATTTCAATAACATACACACAATATGCTCGATATGTGCAAATACAACATGGCATCACAACATGACTCTACAACTCAAGTATTTATCAATAGGCTCCGAGGAGCGAGATATTACAAACATGGGTCTCATGACCCAACATTCAGAGCATACAAATCAAGCACAAACGGAAGCTATCATGTCTGAGTACAGACATCTATAAATGAAAAAGGCTGAGAAGCCTGACTATCTACCAAATCCTACCGAGGCACAAGATCGTAGCTGAGGTAACAAGCTAAACGTCGAAGACCACGCGGAAATACTAGTGAGACTGAAGTCTCTCTGCAAAAACATAAAATAGGCAAACGTGAGTACAAATGTACCCAGCAAGACTTACATCAGAACTATCTACATATGCATCATTATCAACAAAGGGATGGTGGGGTTTAACTGCAGCAAGCCAGCTTTGACTCGGTGGCTATCCTAAACTACGACTGCAATGTAACTCCTTGAGGTGGCGCACACGAGTCCACATATTCACCATATCAATACACCACTATGGATCCGCTCCCGTCTCCCTACGAGAACGCCATCCATAGCACTCACGCTTATCTTGCGCATTTTAAAGTATCCACTTTCACTTGTCTATGAACTGATATAAGCAACCCAGAAGTCCTTTACCGCGGACACGGCTATTCGAATAGATGATGTTAACCCTGCAGGGGTATACTTCTTCATACATGTTTCCACCACTTAGCGTCTGCACACGACATGTGCTCGGCAGACTTCAAGCGAAAGCCGACGTGGGTGTAGACCACGACCTACCTAAACACTCAAGTCTCTAGTCCAGGTTTATCGCCTATTCGGGTTCCATCCATGAGGAGATCCGGCCGGAGTTTCGCTCACAGCCCCAAACGATGTGAACAGGGTTCCGTGACACCAAACGGGCGCCCGGTATACCCGGCCACGTGCCTATCGCATCACAGCCCACCCCTACGGTCAGCGCTGTCCACGGCCTCCAGCATACTACAAACACCAGAAACTACTTGCAACTCCTGGACAGAGGACAAGGGTGAATAAGAAGTCGAGCGGGGTCATATTTCAGGGCCCAATGTATGGTAGTAGCTGAATCATGGATCACAAACACAGAACTCAGTTCCTGAGGACGGCTTCAATGAGACAACCCACCATGTACTCCTACATGGCCTCTCACCGATACCTTTTACCAAATCGTGTTCACACACTTAGCTCACACACAGTAGGACATGTTCACACACCTCTGATTCATCCCGGATGAATCAGACCTGACACAACTCTAAGCAGTAGCAGGCATGACAAACAAGCATGAATGAGTAGGCACAACAGGGCTCAAACAACTCCTACTCATGCTAGTGGGTTTCATCTATTTACTGTGGCAATGACAGGTCATGCAAAGGATAAAGGGGTTCAGCTACCGCAGCAAGTAACAGATGAATCGATGTTGTCCTAATGCAGTAAAAGAGAGCAGGAGCGAGAGAGTAGGATTGTATCGGAATGAACAAGGGGGTTTTGCTTGCCTGGCACTTCTGAAGATAACATTGAGTCTTCATCAGTGTCAACGATCACATCATCGGTATCACGTCTATCGAGAGGGGACAAATACCGGTAACACAGAAGGAAACATAATCAATGCAATGCACAATATGATGCATGATCATGACATGGCAAAATGAATGTGTTTTGGGCTAATGCAACTAGCCACAGATTAAATGAAGTTGGTTTGTGTCAGGTCCCCGACTCGATGTCACATCGATCTAGCTGGTAACACCTTATATCACTCTGCGGCCTCACGCACGGTATCCCCACGGGTGTCGTCTTACCTTTTCCCGGGACCGTTTGCGCCTTTTGGCTCACGTATATGATAGTGTCGCTAGCATCCATATGATAAAGAGCCCGGGCTGACATGACTAGTCGTAAACCCAAAGTGGCACAGACTTACAGGGACAGGCATCCATGACCCAGCTTCGAACGTGTCGGTCATCAGCAAGTGGGTCCGGGCTGTAGCACTGGGCTAGCAGGACTCCGGTAAACCGGGCTGTAGCGGGCTAACAGGACTCCGGTACTCAAAGCGTGACATTTCCCCGAAGGGACAGACACAGGAACGAAGAAGGACACATGCCGGCCAGCCTAAGTGTTCCAGAGCAGTAGCAAGCTACCATGGCTCAGCGGTAACACTAGGAGACATTTCCCGGTAAGAGAGGCTACTAAAGATAAACAACTAGATGGTCAGATCCCACACATACCAAGCATTTCAATAACATACACAATATGCTCGATATGTGCAATACAACATGGCATCACAAAATGACTCTACGACTCAAGTAGTTTATTCAATAGGCTCCGAGGAGCGAGACATTACAAACATGGGTCTCATGACCCAACAATCAGAGCATACAAGTCAAAGCACAAGCGGAAGCTATCATGTCTGAGTACAGACATCTATAAATGAAAAAGGCTGAGAAGCCTGACTATCTATCAGATCCTGCCGAGGGCACAAGATCGTAGCTGAGGTATCAAGCTAAACGTCGAAGTCCAAGCGGAACTACTAGTGAGACTGAAGTCTCTCTGCAAAACATAAAATAGGCAAACGTGAGTACAAATGTACCCAGCAAGACTTACATCAGAACTAACTACATATGCATCATTTTCAACAAGGGGATGGTGGGGTTTAACTGCAGCAAGCCAGCTTTGACTCGGTGGCTATCCTAAACTATGACTGCAAGCGACTCTTTTGAGGTGGCGCACACGAGTCCACATATTCACCATATCAATACACCACTATGGATCCGCTCCCGTCTCCCTACGAGAACGCCATCCATAGCACTCACGCTTATCTTGCGCATTTTAAAGTATCCACTTTCACTTGTCTATGAACTGATATAAGCAACCCAGAAGTCCTTTTCCGCGGACACGGCTATTCGAATAGATGATGTTAACCCTGCAGGGGTGTACTTCTTCATACATGTTTCCACCACTTAGCGTCTGCACACGACATGTGCTCGGTAGACTTCAAGCGAAAGCCGACGTGGGTGTAGACCACGACCTACCTAAACACTCAAGTCTCTAGTCCAGGTTTATCGCCTATTCGGGTTCCATCCATGAGGAGATCCGGCCGGAGTTTCGCTCACAGCCCCAAACGATGTGAACAGGGTTCCGTGACACCAAACGGGCGCCCGGTATACCCGGCCACGTGCCTACCGCATCACAGCCCACCCCTACGGTCAGCGCTGTCCACGGCCTCCAGCATACTACAAACACCAGAAACTACTTGCAACTCCTGGACAGAGAGCTAGGGTGAATAAGAAGTCGAGCGGGGTCATATTTCAGGGCCCAATGTATGGTAGTAACTGAATCATGGATCACAAACACAGAACTCAGTTCCTGAGGACGGCTTCAATGAGACAACCCACCATGTACTCCTACATGGCCTCTCACCGACACCTTTTACCAAATCGTGTTCACACACTTAGCTCACACACAGTAGGACATGTTTGCACGCCTCTGATTCATCCCCGATGAATCAGACCTGACTCAACTCTAAGCAGTAGCAGGCATGACAAACAAACATGAATGAGTAGGCACAACAGGGCTCAAACAACTCCTACTCATGCTAGTGGGTTTCATCTATTTACTGTGGCAATGACAGGTCATGCAAAGGATAAAGGGGTTCAGCTACTGCAGCAAGTAACAGATGAATCGGGGTTGTCTTAATGCAGTAAAAAAGGAGCAGGAGCGAGAGAGTAGGATTGTATCGGAATGAACAAGGGGGGTTTTGCTTGCCTGGCACTTCTGAAGATAACATTGAGTCTTCATCAGTGTCAACGATCACATCATCGGTATCACGTCTATCGAGAGGGGACAGATACCGGTAAATACAGAAAAACACGATCAATGCAATGCACAATATGATGCATGCTATGACATGGCAATATAAATGTGTTTTGGGCTAATGCACCTAAAACCAGATTAAATGAAGTTGGTTTGAATCCAAGATTCAAATTTAAACTCCATATGTGATTATTCAAATGCCATTTAATTGATTTGTGCTAAACAGCAGCTATAAGTTGTTCTAACATGCATGAAAATGGTACAGATGGATTCCTTGAATTTTTCTGATAATTTTTCATATATAAATTATTTAATTTGGAGTTACGGTTAATTTTCTATGATTTTTAGAAGTTTTGGTTATTATCTGAAATTTATAAATCATTTTTGATTTATTTTAATTCCAGAAACAAATACTGCGTCAGCATGATGTATTAGTGACGTCAGCAGGTCAACGTGGCTGGTCCAGGTCAAACCTGGCCAGTGGGTCCCATCCGTCAGTGACTAACCTAACTAATCTAATTTAGTTAGTGGCCTGGGGCCCATTGTCAGTGTCTATTAAACTAACTAATATTTAGTTAACACTAATCCTAGCCTAATTAGTCGGGCGGGCCCGCAGGTCAGTGAGAGAGAGGGGGGGTCAAACCGGGCAGTGGGGTCAACCCACGCCGGTCATCGGGTCAGCGGTCGCCGGCGTTTAGCCGCCGGCGAGTCCAGACGCGGCGGAGGGCTCGGAAACGAGCCACATGGCATCGTTTCGGCCGTGGTTTGTTGCATTCGAACGCGCGCAGTGGCGCGCATCTAGTGGTGGCGGTGACAGGTGCTGGGGTGGCCGGAAAAGTGGTCGGCGACAAGGTTTGGCGGCGGCAGCAGCTCGGGCAATCCTGGGGTGGCGCCATAGAGCACTAGAAGAGAGACCGAAGGGCGCTGCGGGCTCCTGGGAGGGCGGCGAACATGGTGACGCGCTCAGGCGCACGCTGGGATGGCCCTGGCCACGGCAACGACATGGCACGGCGGAGAGAAGCTCTCGGTCGCGGTGGGAGATGGGGCTAGGGGGCGAGAACGGAGGGGGCGAGCACAGGAGAAACAGCGGAGGCTCACAGTGGATCCATTCGAGGCGGGGACGAGGCCGGGGACGGTCCGGAGCCGGCGAATCGGGTGTCGGCGACCGGCGGGTCCGAGGAGGGGGAAAACGTCGGGGCGGCGCTTCGGGGGCTCCTGGAGGGCGTGGCATCGGTGAGGTGGGTCGAGTACGGAGTGGCGGAGCTTGTGGGCTAGTCGGGGAAGCGAGGGAGGCCCGCTGGCCGTGGTTATGGCGAGCGGCGGCGAGGGGCTCCGCTCGGTGAGGAGAACAGAGGAGGGGGAGAGTGTTCTGGGGAGAGAATGAGGACGCGGGAGAGAGGGAGAAGGGGGAGGGGGTCGGGGGCTGCGTGGCTCCCTCGGGTGCCTCCAGCGGCGAGCAGGTAAGCAGGAGGTGGCCGGAGCATGCGCGCGCGCGTCGGGCACACGCCCTCCTGCCTACTGGCAGGAGGTTGAAGACGGTGGCGACTGCGGTGGGCTGGGCCGCACAGTGCTGGACCAGCACAGGAGCTGGGCCGGCTCTAGTGGGCTGCACAGGTAAGCTTTGCTCTTTTTATTATTTACTGTTTTCTATTTTCTGTAATTGTGTTTGGATTTATTAAAAATGCCAGAGCATTTCCAAAAATCATGCAACTGACTGTGGCCACTGTTTGGAATATTTCCAACAGTAAACATTTCAGTTTGTGATTATTTGAGCATTTAAAATATTATTAGCAATTAAATGCCCAAATGCAAATACTATATAATTTAATTCAAAAATCCAGGAATAGCCTATAAATATGTTCATCATTTTTGGAAGAGGTTTTCACCTTTAACAGAAATTATGAACATTTCCAAAGGGCATTCTGGGTTATTGAAAATATTTTTATTGAACCTAGTTAAATTTCATTTGGTGCTAGGGTTTCAACAATCCCCATTTCAAATTTAAATGAAATTTAAACATGGTGCAACACTCTAATGCATGCACTAGGCATTGTCAGAACTAGGGATGTGACAACTCACCCCCACTAAACAAGAATCTCGTCTCGAGATTCAAGCGTAGGGTAAGGTGAAGGGGAACGCAACTAGTATAATCTTCACGATCCAGGTTGCACTTCAACTGAACGTTGATTTGTTCACCATCATTGTCTTGAAGTCTTGCTCTGAGAAATCCTGTCAACATGACATGGAGGGAAGAAGGAGACTCTAGAAGGGTCGATCTTCTCGAAGATCGAACAACTCAGGATTAACTCACGGAATGAGACATAGCAACATCTCTCGAGCTGAGAGATGAAGCACACCTCTAGAGAAATGGAGTGGAACATATGACGAAGGTTCACTAGGTAGACAACGATTCCACACCTAAGAAGGTGGTGAACGGTTGTCAACGTAGCGAGGAGTTGAGTTGCCATGATACCACGATGAAACATCCTGGAGGGGGGTGATTCGTAGATTATTATCTTAAGTGGCAAAAAGAATTACCTTTGATATAGAGATTGTTAAGACTCTCTATATCAGCCTAAGGCAAATCACAGCAATCGATTGGCGGGGTCGGTAGAATGGCATACTTGGACTTGGATGATGTGGATTACCTTGTTGAAGACAACGTAATGGATGATTTTGCTTATCACCGGAAATGGAAGAGACCCATGGTAGAATGGCACATTGGCGGTGCAAGCTAGGAACAAAATGCAAATGCTGGGAATGATTCTGGTAACTGGGGAAGAACCCAACAAAAGAGAGTGAATTCACTGTTGGAGTGGTTATAGCATAACCGAGGAAACTGAGAGCAAACCCAGCTAGTGCCGAGGATAACACGTAGCGCTTGTGCGTGCTCTCAAGAACTTGAGCATTTCCACAATCATCAAGGTTTTACCAACATCCGTGTCAAGGGTCCGGTAACACAACTCACTACCATGATGAATGGTGATGGAAGATGCAGATGCAAAGGAAGATAACACCTTCTCAGATTTCACCTTAGCGAAGCCAAGGAACAAAATCTGGATGATCGACCGAGAGACATTTAGCACTCCGCTTCAAATGTTCTCCTTGATGTGCTAGTATAACCCATTCATAGATATGGTTTGATATCTAAAACATCAAGTAAAAGGTCGGACTTCGGGAACACAAAAATCCATAGGGGCAACTAGGGAGTAAATCCTACGAAATCCCTATGGGGGGGGTGGCCAACTTCCTCAAACAAGATACTATAATAATAGGTCTACCGGATGGGTGTGTTGGCCACGACATCCACCTTACCGGTTATCGAGAGACCAATATTATAGTTCTTAGGGAAATGTTCCAACCATCATATCTGCCTGAGATTCAGCTCTGGTTGGGGTTAGGATATTCCAGGCTCATCGAGTCTTAGGAAGAAAAATGAAAGGTTGCAACACAAATCGACGAGATGACGTTGCGGGATTCTCGGGAGATGAACTACGATAGCAAGCTCCAAAACATGAGCTGGTTCTGCTACAAACATGTGAACACGTTGTCCCAGACAAGCATGACCACGTGGTAGTCTTATAATAAAACACTACCGAGTTCAGGAGGGGGAACCATCAACGAGGGTATCGAAGTTCTTTCATAAGTCCGGATTAGCTCTTATGAAGGAACTCCTTCTCCTTGAACAAATCAATCAGTGGCTTGGTGTGCTAGGGATACATATAGATTGAAGGTTGCAAGTCTTCAAACCACAGCATTCTTCGCACGTGTGCATGACTGATTTGGAATGATTCCAAAGAAAGCAACATTGACTTTCTCGAATCCACGGCGGCAACTTGCATCAGATGCACATGAATTAAAGGAAGTCACAACCTTCATCCAAACATATGCTTCATGAGCTAGCATGAACAAATGCTTTCAAAAGTTTCCAACACTAGCTTAATGTTCAGCAAAATTATGGAGAAGACAAGGATGTTGTCAATGGGCACAACAACAATTCATCTGGGTTTCCTTTTAAAAGGAATTCCATAGTTAAGTGAACAAGTGATAGCATTGGTCAGACCCAAAAGATTTAATGGTGTATGCTCGAGGGATCAACCACGAGTAAGACAACATTACGAACATCGTTGGTTCCGACTTGATTTGACGATAGCCCACACTCAAATCAAAGGATTGATAAGACAATAGGTCCAGCAACTGATCACAAGGACCAATCGATGAAGATATCATCTTTCTTCAACACACACTACACAAGAATATCCCTTTGGAACGAACTAAGTCAGGCAAGCTTTTATCTTCCAACCCTCCAAGTTGTCGTTTAGCTTAACCAACTAGCTCAGGGATATCTAACACCGATTCTTGGAGAGAAGGTGGTTCACAAGAAACCGACTTGATCACGAGCTCAACATAGCAGTCAGGTGACAACCTGGTAATACTTCCAAGAAGATATTCGGAAAATCACGAACCACCGGTATGTTACTAAGCTCGAGAACAATCTTGCTTTTGAGGGCAAGACGATATGATCAAATGAGTGAGGACTTGACAAGATCCTAACTCATCAATCGAAGGGTGCACCGAAATAAGGACTAGGTAGCACGATCAGTCTTAGAAGGATGATTCGAAACCAACATACTAAGAATGAAATTATTATCCTTTAACTACCAAGCAACAGAGTTGCTAGCAGTATTGATTTCACACATCACAATTCATTTGTCGGTATTCTGGTTGCATCAGCACGAGGGCCGAGGAATGAACAGTGATGGCAAGAAGTATCACTGTACCAAGAGTTCATGGGATGGTGTGCAATTCCTATAACAATCTCGATATAAAATATGTAATACTCCAAGGTAGAGCAGAACCAAAAGCTGGATTGGCATTTGATCTGCGGAATACAACTACTTTGACCCAATCCTAGATATGGAAGAGGTACTGGAGTTTGTTTCTCCTAGTCATTCCGGAATAGAATGGCTTGACAGACCACAAGAGTCATAGGCATCGATGAACGAACGCACGCATACTCTTGACTATCAATTGATAGACGAGGGTCAGAATGCAACTAAAGAGAACAACTCAAAGGAACATATAACTTTCTGAGTTGTGGATGCATAAATTAGTATGTCGAACCGAGTTCAACATAATTCTTCCGGATAACCCATGCAGAAAGGTAGAACTGGCAGAGTCACAATTATGAATGGAGAACCCATCGAGAGCACTCTGAATGTGATCTTTCGATCAGCGAGGAACATCTGCCATAAGTAGTTCATGGTATTTGGAAGAAGAAGATACCACGGACTTCAAGGACTATCGCAAAGGTTACTAATATCCTGAAGGCACTAACAGTTACTATCAACACGAAGTAGGTGGAGTGAATCTCGGGTTCAAGAACCCAGGAACAGAATACCTATTACTAAGTAGCATCACGGGATGCTTCCGAGAATAAAGGCCAGAATCTTCACACTGGAAACAAAAATCATGGCTAAATTACTAGATGATCCCCTAAGACACCTAGGGTCATAATAATATCTCCAACATATATGTCAAGGTAACGGAGTACCTCAACTCACTAATTAGTGTGGTTAATCTGGCCCAAAGGAACATTGAAACGGGAGGAAGGAATTTGCAAGTGCATCAGACTGTTTAGAGACCTGAGATGACTCGGACAGCATAACGGCTATAATTGCTCAAAAAGATTTGAGACAATCACAAAAATGGTGGCATAACCACTCAGAAGCACAATATCAAGGTTCCGAGATCAACAATTAACATACGGAAGTAGTAGGAACTGAACTGAGACTTAAATCTAGCAATCTTATAAGCCTACTGATTAGTAACACGTGATCCTGATAGAAAGAAGAGATAGCCTAGTTCTTAATCCCCGCAGGAAAGATAAGATGACTCAGATCAGAAGGGCATGAGGTATAAGGAGTAAAAAGAGCCTTACGTTCCATCCCACAATCAATTCCCTTATATAACTAAAGAATTTCTAGACTCATTCGACCAGTTTGGCTTGGTAATCCTACAGGCAGTCAAGCTCTGATACCAGCGCTGTCAGGACCCCGACTCAATGCCACATCGATCTAGCATGTAACACCTCATATCACTTTGCGGCCTCACGCACGGTATCCCCACGGGTGTCGCATTACCTTTGCCCGGGACCGTTTGCGCCTTTTGGCACACGTATATGACAGTGTCGCTAGCATCCATATGATAAGGAGCCCGGGCTGACATGGCTAGTCGTAAACCCAAAGTGGCACAGACTTACAGGGACAGGCATCCATGACCCAGCATCGAACGTGTCGGTCATCAGCGAGTGAATCCAGGCTGTAGCACTGGGCTAGCAGGACTCCGGTGAACCGGGCTGTAGCGGGCTAACAGGACTCCGGTATTCATCGCGTGACATTTCCCCGAAGGGACAGACACAGGAACGAAGAAGGACACATGCCGGCCAGCCTAAGTGTCCCGGAGCAGTAGCAAGCTACCATGGCCCGGTGGAAACACTAGGAGACATTTCCCGGTAAGAGAGGCTACCAAGGATAAACAACTAGGTTGTCAGATCCCACACATACCAAGCATTTCAACAACATACACACAATATGCTCGATATGTGCAAATACAACATGGCATCACAACATGACTCTACAACTCAAGTATTTTAATCAATAGGCTCCGAGGAGCGAGATATTACAAACATGGGTCTCACGACCCAACAATCAGAGCATACAAGTCAAAGCACAAGCGGAAGCTATCATGTCTGGGTACAGACATCTATAAATGAAAAAGGCCGAGAAGCCTGACTATCTATCAGATCCTGCCGAGGGCACAAGATCGTAGCTGAGGTAACAAGCTAAACGTCGAAGTCCACGTGGAACTACTAGTGAGACTGAAGTCTCTCTGCAAAAACATAAAATAGGCAAACGTGAGTACAAAATGTACCCAGCAAGACTTACATCAGAACTAACTACATATGCATCATTTTCAACAAAGGGATGGTGGGGTTTAACTGCAGCAAGCCAGCTTTGACTCGGTGGCTATCCTAAACTACGACTGCAAGCGACTCTTTTGAGGTGGCGCACACGAGTCCACATATTCACCATATCAATACACCACTATGGATCCGCTCCCGTCTCCCTACGAGAACGCCATCCATAGCACTCACGCTTATCTTGCGCATTTTAAAGTATCCACTTTCACTTGTCTATGAACTGATATAAGCAACCCAGAAGTCCTTTTCCGCGGACACGGCTATTCGAATAGATGATGTTAACCCTGCAGGGGTGTACTTCTTCATACATGTTTCCACCACTTAGCGTCTGCACACGACATGTGCTCGGCAGACTTCAAGCGAAAGCCGACGTGGGTGTAGACCACGACCTACCTAAACACTCAAGTCCCTAGTCCAGGTTTATCGCCTATTCGGGTTCCATCCATGAGGAGATCCGGCCGGAGTTTCGCTCACAGCCCCAAACGATGTGAACAGGGTTCCGTGACACCAAACGGGCGCCCGGTATACCCGGCCACGTGCCTACCGCATCACAGCCCACCCCTACGGTCAGCGCTGTCCACGGCCTCCAGCATACTACAAACACCAGAAACTACTTGCAACTCCTGGACAGAGAGCTAGGGTGAATAAGAAGTCGAGCGGGGTCATATTTCAGGGCCCAATGTATGGTAGTAACTGAATCATGGATCACAAACACAGAACTCAGTTCCTGAGGACGGCTTCAATGAGACAACCCACCATGTACTCCTACATGGCCTCTCACCGACACCTTTTACCAAATCGTGTTCACACACTTAGCTCACACACAGTAGGACATGTTTGCACGCCTCTGATTCATCCCCGATGAATCAGACCTGACTCAACTCTAAGCAGTAGCAGGCATGACAAACAAACATGAATGAGTAGGCACAACAGGGCTCAAACAACTCCTACTCATGCTAGTGGGTTTCATCTATTTACTGTGGCAATGACAGGTCATGCAAAGGATAAAGGGGTTCAGCTACCGCAGCAAGTAACAGATGAATCGGGGTTGTCTTAATGCAGTAAAAAAGGAGCAGGAGCGAGAGAGTAGGATTGTATCGGAATGAACAAGGGGGGTTTTGCTTGCCTGGCACTTCTGAAGATAACATTGAGTCTTCATCAGTGTCAACGATCACATCATCGGTATCACGTCTATCGAGAGGGGACAGATACCGGTAAATACAGAAAAACACGATCAATGCAATGCACAATATGATGCATGCTATGACATGGCAATATAAATGTGTTTTGGGCTAATGCACCTAAAACCAGATTAAATGAAGTTGGTTTGAATCCAAGATTCAAATTTAAACTCCATATGTGATTATTCAAATGCCATTTAATTGATTTGTGCTAAACAGCAGCTATAAGTTGTTCTAACATGCATGAAAATGGTACAGATGGATTCCTTGAATTTTTCTGATAATTTTTCATATATAAATTATTTAATTTGGAGTTACGGTTAATTTTCTATGATTTTTAGAAGTTTTGGTTATTATCTGAAATTTATAAATCATTTTTGATTTATTTTAATTCCAGAAACAAATACTGCGTCAGCATGACGTATTAGTGACGTCAGCAGGTCAACGTGGCTGGTCCAGGTCAAACCTGGCCAGTGGGTCCCATCCGTCAGTGACTAACCTAACTAATCTAATTTAGTTAGTGGCCTGGGGCCCATTGTCAGTGTCTATTAAACTAACTAATATTTAGTTAACACTAATCCTAGCCTAATTAGCCGGGCGGGCCCGCAGGTCAGTGAGAGAGAGGGGGGGTCAAACCGGGCAGTGGGGTCAACCCACGCCGGTCATCGGGTCAGCGGTCGCCGGCGAGTCCAGACGCGGCGGAGGGCTCGGAAACGAGCCACATGGCATCGTTTCGGCCGTGGTTTGTTGCATTCGAACGCGCGCAGTGGCGCGCATCTAGTGGTGGCGGTGACAGGTGCTGGGGTGGCCGGAAAAGTGGTCGGCGACGAGGTTTGGCGGCGGCAGCAGCTCGGGCAATCCTGGGGTGGCGCTATAGAGCACTAGAAGAGAGACCGAAGGGCGCTGCGGGCTCCTGGGAGGGCGGCGAACATGGTGACGCGCTCAGGCGCACGCTGGGATGGCCCTGGCCACGGCAACGACATGGCACGGCGGCGAGAAGCTCTCGGTCGCGGTGGGAGATGGGGCTAGGGGGCGAGAACGGAGGGGGCGAGCACAGGAGAAACAGCGGAGGCTCACAGTGGATCCATTCGAGGCGGGGACGAGGCCGGGGACGGTCCGGAGCCGGCGAATCGGGCGTCGGCGACCGGCGGGTCCGAGGAGGGGGAAAACGTCGGGGCGGCGCTTCGGGGGCTCCTGGAGGGCGTGGCATCGGTGAGGTGGGTCGAGTACGGAGTGGCGGAGCTTGTGGGCTAGTCGGGGAAGCGAGGGAGGCCCGGTGGCCGTGGTTATGGCGAGCGGCGGCGAGGGGCTCCGCTCGGTGAGGAGAACAGAGGAGGGGGAGAGTGTTCTGGGGAGAGAATGAGGACGCGGGAGAGAGGGAGAAGGGGGAGGGGGTCGGGGGCTGCGTGGCTCCCTCGGGTGCCTCCAGCGGCGAGCAGGTAAGCAGGAGGTGGCCGGAGCGTGCGCGCGCGCGTCGGGCACACGCCCTCCTGCCTACTGGCAGGAGGTTGAAGACGGTGGCGACTGCGGTGGGCTGGGCCGCACAGTGCTGGACCAGCACAGGAGCTGGGCCGGCTCTAGTGGGCTGCACAGGTAAGCTTTGCTCTTTTTATTATTTACTGTTTTCTATTTTCTGTAATTGTGTTTGGATTTATTAAAAATGCCAGAGCATTTCCAAAAATCATGCAACTGACTGTGGCCACTGTTTGGAATATTTCCAACAGTAAACATTTCAG
This sequence comes from Triticum dicoccoides, assembly GCF_002162155.2. NCBI lineage: Eukaryota > Viridiplantae > Streptophyta > Magnoliopsida > Poales > Poaceae > Triticum > Triticum dicoccoides. The sequence continues at coordinate 644,164,661 of NC_041386.1, forward strand.
TTTGTGATTATTTGAGCATTTAAAATATTATTAGCAATTAAATGCCCAAATGCAAATACTATATAATTTAATTCAAAAATCCAGGAATAGCCTATAAATATGTTCATCATTTTTGGAAGAGGTTTTCACCTTTAACAGAAATTATGAACATTTCCAAAGGGCATTCTGGGTTATTGAAAATATTTTTATTGAACCTAGTTAAATTTCATTTGGTGCTAGGGTTTCAACAATCCCCATTTCAAATTTAAATGAAATTTAAACATGGTGCAACACTCTAATGCATGCACTAGGCATTGTCAGAACTAGGGATGTGACATTCTCACACCGCGTTGTGGGGTACTTAAGCCCCTGGTGTATTGGCCGTACCAAAGTGTACGGTTGCAAGGCGTCATTAAGGAACACATATATAAAAAAGAAGAATGCAATAATAGTCTTAATGTTATGCATTGTTTATTCAAATAGATGCGTTAAAGCAGAATGATACAGATAGTGCGATAAGCAAAAAGTAGGACTATGTCCCTTCCAAGGGCAAGCTGAGGAATAATATTAAAGCAAATATTTCACTCGTTATCATAATCCACCTGGGAGTTCCGTGGTGTGACGTAGCTTTTTGCCTCCTCGGTTGCTGCATCATGTGTTCGACAATCATGCTGCCGGACAGGGTTTCCAGATATTAAAGTCCTGAAAGAGAAAAATAACAAAGCGGGAAGCCCCTAGTGCGGTTTAAGCCGCGTATCGGGGCGTGCTGTAGTTGTGCCCCCCTCCCCGCCTATACCCATGGTATTTTTAATGCGTAATTATGTACGCGTGGCATGAATTTCGCCGTTTGGCTGGGACTGGGGTGGGGGCCGCATTGCTACGCGAGCTTAGATCATGTCAAGCGGTCTAGTTGCCGATTACTCCGAGCGCGCTTGAAGGTGTCCGGGTCTTGAAACACCGAACTGGTGGATTGCCTTGAGAGGCTGCTTTGCGCTTCTGCTGCGAGGGCCGCAGTGTGCTCCTCCGTACGGAGAGAGCACTCTGTGTTTCCATTGACTGTGATGACCCCCCGAGGTCCTGGCATCTTGAGCTTGAGGTATGCATAATGTGGTACCACATTGAATCTCGCAAATGCGGTTCGCCCGAGCAGTGCATGATAGCCACCGCGGAACGGGACTATATCGAAGATTAATTCTTCGCTTCGGTAGTTATCCGGGGATCCGAAGACCACTTTCAGTGTAATTGAGCCTGTGCAATGGGCCTCTACACCTGGAATGACGCCTTTAAAGGTCGTTTTTGTGGGTTTGATCCTTGAGGGGTCTATACCCATTTTGCGCACTGTGTCCTGGTAAAGTAGGTTCAGGCTGCTGCCGCCATCCATAAGGATTCGAGTGAGGTGAAATCCGTCAATGATTGGGTCTAAGACCAGTGCGGCAAATCCGCCATGACGGATACTAGTGGGGTGGTCCCTGCGATCGAAGGTGATCGAGCAGGAGGACCATGGGTTGAACTTTGGGGCGACTGGCTCCAACGCATATTCGTCCCTGAGCGCATGCTTCCGCTCCCTCTTGGGGATGTGGGTTGCGTATATCATGTTCACCGTCCGCACTTGTGGGGGGAACCTCTTCTGTCCTCCGGTGTTCGGCTGACGGGGCTCCTCTTCGTCATCACTGTGTGACCCACTACTAGGGAAAAGGCTAGCAGCAGCGCAGGTTTTTAGGCTATCAGCAGCGAGGACAGCCGCACTACCAATAAGGCGCTACAGCTAACTGTTACTAGTAGCGTGGGCTAAACCCGCGCTACTACTAAATGATTAGTAGTAGCGCGTAGTAGTAGCGCGGGTGCACACGCACTACTACTAAGCTAACACCCACGCTACTACTAACCTAACTACTAGTAGCGCTCACTTTTAACCCACGCTACTACTAACAATTTAGGAATTAAAAAAATAAAAGTTAGATGTGGTATTCATGAATGGTAATACGTCCATTGCAAAGCAAACCAATGTCACAGAACCATCTCAGGATTCCATTTAACATCAGACACACAACCATCATCGAAGTACCTCCCCTAGTGGTCCACCACCAACCTAAACAAATCACTTCTCTACCAAGGCTTGGAGTTCAGACGCCAATGTACCTGAATCCTCCTTCCCCCGGACGATGGCATCGAGGACCTCCACCTCGAAGACCTCCGGTGTCAAAATCCCCTGGATGTTCATCTGTTCGACGTGGCCACCGTGCTTCACAGCAAAGTCCACCTCCAAGTGGTTGAAGAGCACAACGCCCCCGGGCCACGCTAGTCAGCGTCGATCACTCCTGCGCCCACGTCGGGAAAGTGAAAACTTGTTAGTACGCAAATTGCATCAGTTAAACTAAATAGTATATTACAATTCACAAGACCCATTAAGTTAAGATTCCTTATCATCTAGCAATTTAAAGGGGCTCATGTCGAATATATATGCTTAATTCCTCACTTCTTATTCAAACTAAATATATAGATTTGGCATATGCATAGAAAAACATAAAGTCCAAAAGAAACACAGAAATGCATATGTGAACTAAATTACTTTGTGTGTTAGCAGATTTTTTGTTAGGTTATTTACTATATATAGTACCACATCAGGTAGGGTGATGTGTTTACTTCGCGCCGCAATGTTTGGCACCAAGTTCAGTCTTGGAAGACAAATACAATACATTGCCGGGCGGGACAAGGCAAAGAAAAATACAGAAATTTGTAGTTACTAAATCATTAGCATTAATCAGTGCCTTCTGTCGCGGGGGTCATGTGTCAACTGATTTCAAGTATGTTCTTGCAAGCTACAAAGATGTTAAGAATTACTTGCAATCTAGTTTTTGCAAGCCACAAAGTTGTTCAGAATTACTACTTATCTAGTAGTACAAATGTTGAAAACAGATTATGAACTAGTCCAGACTCTACATACACGTATGTGATGAGCATTGAAGCATTCACTCTCCTAGGCTGTTTAGGATCATCAACCTAGTGGATGTCGTCCGGTAATAGAGGAAGTGCATCCTATATAAGGCCCCCAAGAAAAAGCTAAGTGACGGCTACTGTTTTCTCAGGTAGGGTGTACAAATTTAACAAAAATGAAAGTGCACTAGCACTATAGAGTCCGGTATATCCAGTTGCTAGGGCAAGTACTAAGGTCTAAGACGATATGCTACTAAATGATTGATTTTGCTGTTGCTCATGGACATAGACATGAGCAAGCACATGGCAGGGCCATGAACCTATGCAAAGCATCAATTGTTTTCAGCTCCATGGCAACATGTCCAGTGGAAATCAAGATACTACCCACTTGCACAACTGAATCTACCATGCGCATGTGGGAGGCTAAAGCTTCCTCAAAAAACAAGTAAAGAAGAGCATCATGGTTTCCTCACCCAAATACATTGACCCACTCGCCATCTGCCTTCCCTTCGCTGGCTGGAGCCATCGGCTCCGTCCTGGCAGCCTCCGTCGCCGGGGTCATAGAGAATAGAATGGTCCATGGCTCTGCATGAACATTGAACATATCTCTGATAGAATTACATATGAAGAAAGCATCACTCCTGACAATTTCATGAAGAAAAGGGAAGTTAGCTAACTTATAGGGGAAACAAAACATCAAGATTCTAACTGAACAAAAGGAAACCTAGTCCAACTGCGCATTTTTTTAGAACAGGGGGATGACCCCCGTCCAACGGCGCATAGGCCTAGTGGAATTTTATTCAAGGACCAGACAAGAGCATCTTTCAGTTTACTAAAATATGTAATTTAAATAGCACAAAGCAAACAACTATAAAATGACAAGTGAACTATGATCCAATATTGTGCAGAGTATTAAAATGAAGGTGGATTTTTTCATATTCAAGTTTTTCTTAATGGTAACTTAAAAAATAAATGAATATATGCATAAGGTGGATTTTCACATGCAACCTGTGGTAGTTTCAGTTTGTGCCGGCTTCAATTGTCACTCCAAAGCTCTATTTCTCTTGTGGGAAACTCAAAATTGTTTACAATCCGTTATCTGCAAAAAATAAAATGGACTGAACTGAGTTAAAATAAACACATTACATGAATAGGCCAGACATAAACCTCTATATGCTATGCCGAATTAAGATAAAATAAACACATTGCATGAACTAAGTTAAAATGGACTGAACTGAGTTAAATCGGCCATTTTCATTTATAAGTGATCTATATGCTATGGCAAGCAACAACTCATTACATGAACAGGCCGACAAGCCATGCCGCGCAATGATCTGTTCATCACAGAGCGTAGAACCATTCACAGGGCAGCCATTCAACAACAGATATATAGAGATTGATCCATCATCCAACACATTGATCCGCTACGAAATTACCACACGACAGTATGATGATATTCACATGAACACAACAACAGGCCTGTCATACACACACATACTACTTAATGATTCATTCAATAATAGTTCATGAACTAGTAATAATTCCCAATAATAGTCAGCAGCTAGAGGAAGGACACCAGAAATAGGTGGAATCCCAATGAACCTAATGATTCATTCAACTCAACTCTGCTTTGAACAAAGTTGGCCTCATTTAAATAAGAAGAATTGGAGAAGCGGACTTTCAGATCTATAGTACATACATTGGGCCAAAATTAAGGTCAAATTTACCTACAGGACGGCATGTATAATAATAATAGTAGTAATTCACCACTGAGATAGATGAGAAGATGAATTGATATGGGATTGTGAGACTCGACAGTGACGGGTACAGTATCAAATTTGTCCTTCCTTTGCAAGAGAGGAAGAGAAATTAGATTGGGGATCGAAAGAAGGTGGGTACGGCCGGTGGATCTGTTCATTGTTGTGGAGGAAGGAGGGCTTGTAGGATCTTGGGGTAGTCCTCTCCTGCCTCGCCTCACCTCGCCTGCTGCCTCACGCAACAAGTCAGCAACGCTGCTGTGTGTGTGTGCCTGCGCCTGTGCAAACCAAAGCTGGCTGCGCATGAGGGAGGGAAGGGAAGGAAAAAAGGAAAGGGACAGGGAAGTAGATCAATAGAGTACCTTGGCGGCCATGGCGTCGTCGGCCGAACGGAGCGGAAGCAGATGGACAGATGGAGGTCCTGTCCAGGCGCGCGAGCTCGAGATTGGGGAGATGCGGCCAGCGCCATGGAGGTGGAGCTCCAGGTCCTAGCCGTCGGCCATGGATGTGGATCTCCAGGTCCAAGCCCTTCGCGGATCTCAGACTGAGAGCCGCCGCCTGACCTATTCTCTTCTCGTCGTCTTCTAGTCAGGGGAGGGGCGAGGGTGGCAGTGGCGGCGGTCGTGCGGAGGCCTGGCCGGCCGGCTGCAGCGCTCGGGGCTGCACACACTCGTGGATTGGGAGAGGAGAGGAGGTGGAAGAAGGCCGGCGGTGGAGGGGATTTGGATCGAGGTTTGGGTGGAACTTTTTTCTGATAAACGTGGGCGGGTGGACGGTGGAGTGGTTGGTGGGGTGGGAGCAGATGCAGGTGGTAGCATGGGGTTTATAACCCGCGCTACTACTACGACTGGTCCCGGGAGGCACGGTGGAAATCACTTAGTAGTAGCGAGGGGTAAAAACCCGCGCTACTACTATCGGGTTATTAGTAGCGCGGTTTCCTCAAGCTCGCTACTGCTAATTAGCAGTAGCGTTTGTTTTTAAACCGTGCTGCTGCTAAGATTCTGTGTATAAGGTTTTCCCTAGTAGTGACCCTTTATCTTTATCTTCGGCAATTAACTTGCCGGCCTGCTTGAACACTCAGCATTCCCTGTTGGTGTGGTTGGCTGGCTTGTCAGGGGTACTGTGTATTTGACACGAGCGATCGAGTATGCGGTCCAAATTGGACGGGCCCGGAGTGCTTCTTTTAAATGGATTTTTCCGCTGACCGGGTTTAGAGCCTTTGAATCCGGCATTGACTGTCGTATCCTCAGTATTATCGCTGTTAATGCGGCACTTATGTTTGTTGCGACATGACCTGCTATTGCTGTCCTTGGTATCCGAAGTACCATAGTTTTTTGATATGTTGTTACTGCGAGCCAGCCAGCTGTCTTCTCCTGCACAAAAGCGGGTCATGAGTGTCGTGAGGGCTGCCATAGATTTTGGCTTTTCCTGTCCAAGGTGCCGGGCAAGACACTCCTCGCGGATGTTATGCTTGAAGGCTACTAGGACCTCTGCATCCGGACAGTCGACGATTTGATTTTTCTTTGTTAGGAACCGTGTCCAGAATTGCCTGGCTGATTCTTCTGGCTGCTGAATTATGTGGCTCAAGTCATCGGCGTCTGGTGGTCGCACATAAGTGCCCTGAAAGTTGTCGAGGAATGCGGCTTCCAGATCTTCCCAACAGCTAATGGACTCTGCTGGCAAGCTGTCAAGCCAATGCCGCGCTGGTCCTTTGAGCTTTAGTGGGAGGTATTTGATGGCGTGTAAGTCATCGCCGCGGGCCATGTGGATGTGGAGGAGGAAATCCTCGATCCATACCGCGGGATCTGTTGTGTCGTCGTATGATTCAATATTTACGGGTTTGAAACCCTCTGGGATTTGATGATCCATTACTTCGTCTGTGAAGCATCGGGGGTGTGCGGCGCCTCTGTATTGGGCTATATTGCGACGCAACTCAAATGGGTCTTGCCCGCTGTGTTCGGCCCGGCCGGATTGACTTTTACTTTATCCGGCGTGACGTTTATCGTCTCGCATAGTGGCGCGCCCTTGTGATCCATAGATCAATCTTGCATGTTTTGCTTTGTCCTCCAATACGTCTCGCAGGTCTGGTGTATTTCCCCATTCCTTTTTATTTGAATGGCGTCGAGATGCAGGCTGAGTTTTTGGCTGGAATGCCTCTTTATCGCGGCCACGAGGTGGCCGATCAGCCGCGTCATACGCTTCTTCCTCTAGTCAGGGTGGCAACCTGCATTTTGGGTAATTCTTGGAGGGGCGCTCGGGTTTATATTCCTCGGCTGCGAGGACTTCAGTCCATCTGTCAGCTAGCAGATCTTGATCAGCTTGAAGTTGCTGATGCTTTTTCTTAAGGCTATTTGTCGTGGCTATAAGCTGACGCTTGAAGCGCTCTTGTTCGACGGGATCCTCTAGCATGGCGAATTCGTCATCGCCGAGGCTTGCCTCGTCTTCGGAGGGGGGCATGTAATTATCATCCTCCGCTTCTCCGTCTGCCGCTCTCTCAGGAGGGCTGGCTCCTCCATCCTCCTGCTCTAAATCTTGCTGGAGGGGATTGTTGTTATCTTCGGCACTATCCGGAGTGTTATTATCTCCTGTGCCGGTATCACCACTTTTGCTTTGGCAGGACTTAGAGTGGTGCCGCTGACGTCGGCGCTTGGGTTGCTTCTTGGAGGGGTCATCCGCCGTTGTCTCGTCGCCATTGCCTTCTTTGGGTGTGTCCACCATGTATATATCGTATGATGAGGTGGCTGTCCAGTGCCCTGTGGGCAGTGGTTCATCTTCGTCTCCCGCATCGTCGTCCATACCGTCGATGTCTTCGGAGTCAAAGTCGAGCATGTCGGTTAAGTCCTCGATAGTGGCTACTAAGTGGGTGGTGGACGGGCTGCGAATTTCTTTGTCATCCGCATCCCAATCCTGCCGGACATAGTTCGGCCAGGATCCTCCTGACAAGGAGAGAGACCTTAACGAGTTCAGTATGTCGCCAAAGGGCGAGGGCTGAAAAATATCCGTGGAGGTAAACTCCATGATCGGAGCCCAATCGGATTCGCTAGGAACGGGCGCATGCGGTTCGGAGTCCGTGGCCGGAGAGAGATCCGGCAGTTTGTCAACACGGCTCTCGTGCAGAGTAAGGTCGATGTTTGGCTCGATCGCCGATGAGGGTAAGGCCTTCGTGGCAGGGTCCATCCACCCGTTCATGGACGGCGCAACTGGCTCCGAATTGAGGATCGGAGCGGCTGCCGGTGCGATCTCCTGAACACTGTCGGATGGTAGAGCTAAATCGTACTCATCATGACCGTGTGACGCACAAGGCAGAGGCTCGAATCCGTCGAAGATCAAGTCTCCGCGGATATCGGTCGTGTAGTTTAAGCTGCCAAACCTGACCTGATGGCCAGGGGCGTAGCTTTCAATCTGCTCCAGATGGCCGAGCGAATTGGCCCGCAGTGCAAAGCCGCCGAATACAAAAATCTATCCGGGGAGAAAAGTCTCACCCTGGACTGCATCGCTAATGATGATAGAAGGAGCCATCAAGCCTAACGGCGACGACACAGAGGAACTCTCAATGAAAGCACCAATGTCGGTGTCAAAACCGACAGATCTCGGGTAGGGGGTCCCGAACTGTGTGTCTAGGCAGATGGTAACAGGAGGCAAGGGACACGAAGTTTTACCCAGGTTCGGGCCCTCTTGATGGAGGTAAAACCCTACATCCTGCTTGATTAATATTGATGATATGGGTAGTACAAGAGTAGATCTGCCACGAGATCAGAGAGACTAAACCCTAGAAGCTAGCCTATGGTATGATTGTATGTTATTGTTGTATCCTACGGACTAAAACCCTCCGATTTATATAGACACCGGAGAGGGTTAGGGTTACACAAGGTCGGTTACAAAGGAGGAGATATCCATATCTGTACTCCCTAGCTTGCCTTCCACGCCAAGGAGAGTCCCATTCGGACACGAGACGAAGTCTTCAATCTTGTATCTTCATAGTCTAACAGTCCGGCCAAAGGATATAGTCCAGCTGTCCGGAGACCCCCTAATTCAGGACTCCCTCAGTGATCAATGATAAAACTCTTCATCTTGTCGAGGTGAACATTTTTTGTTTTTTTCATCATCTTCTTCTAAGGTTGTATGCAATTTCTATAGCCAAAATAGTTTGATCAAATATTATTTCAACCAGAATTCAGTCACCCGACCCTAGGCACATATTGATGTATGTGGTGAGGTGTGGGGGTATTTCACCCTTAAGATGAACTCAAGTTGTCACATCCCAAAATTGCCAAATTTTGGAATGATAACTATTATTATGTTTTTTTGCGAGAGAAATTTCTAATCTATTCATCAATCATGACAGTACAGAAAACACAAGAGGTACTCCCTCAATTTCCTTATACAAGGCCACTTTATATTTCTATGTCTAACTTGACCATTAATTTAACCAACAAAAAGTAAGTTATATGACACAAAAAGTATTTAATTGGATGCACATTGAAATGAACTTAGCGATGATATATTTTTTATGAACTATAATTCATATTTTGTTGACCAAAATTATAAGTCAAAGTTTGACACGAAAAACGAAGTGGCATTGTATAAGAGAATGGAGGGAGTAATAAAAATTACAATCAGGTCTATGGACAACCTAGCGATGACTACAGGCACTGGAGCGAGTCGAAGGCGCGCCGCTATCATCGCCCATCCATCACCGGAGCCGGGAAAACCTTGTTGTAGTAGACATTCAGGAAGTCGTCGTGCTAAGACCCGAAAGGACCAGCACACCAGAGCAGCAACCATCGCCGATGAAGAGAGTTGTAGATAGGAAAGATCAAACCTGAAAGCACACAAACGGAGATGAGCAAAAACTGGATCCAAAAAGATCCACTGAAAACCAGCACCGACCGAATCCTATGAGATTAGATGGAGACACACCTCCACACATCCTCCGACAATGCTATTCGCACCATCGGGGCGGGGATAGGACGTGGGAGACATTATTGCTACTCAGGGACATCGCCACCGTCACACAGCCCCAACCAAGACGTTCAACCTAGCAAAAATCGAGAACGGGGTCCCTCCCGCCGGCGGGGGGCCGAGATCCACCGCACCTCCACATGCCGAAGGCCATTGAAGGCGGGGGCGAATCCGCAGCGGCACCAACGAGAGAAGGAAAGAGACTTTTCTTGAGGATAAGGAAAGCAGTCAGGGGTTTGCTCCTTCTTTGTTTTGAGAGAATGATGACTATTAAAGTAGAGTAATTAAAATTTTGCTTATGTTGCTAGATCTTGGCTAGTTTTGATAGGTTTTTAACCCAATGTTTTTTATTTGGATCTTATTTGGCGTGCATTCACCTTTTATAGCCATTGGATGTGATGCTATAAGATGCATGTGTGCTGACGTGGGTTGTTTTTGTTCTTGATTTCCAGGTGAATGAGACCAAATTATATCTCATTTAGATGAGTTCTAGGTACTCCCTTTATTTTTTTCAAAGTAAATATATATTAAGTTGGATCTTTGGGTAGCACCGGATAATTTTGGCACTGATAATCTACCATGAAAAGGCAACTCAAATAGAAGTACGTAGTACATAAATTGCTGATAGTACATGATTGAGTAACGAGCTCCTTGAGATCCAGTGACAAGCTCAATTTTAGCGACATGAAATTGCAGGATAATCAACCGAAAGAAGGCGGCATCTCAAATCATTCAGTACTACATGAAATTGCAGGATAATCAAGCCAAAGAGGGCGCGCGGTGTCTCAAATCAAGGTGCAAGTTTGGCAACGAGCTCTTTGAGAACAGACGGGCAGCTGCTCCTCACATGCTCGAAGCCGTCGTTCGCCACAACGGCCTTGAGCATATTTCCAGGTGACGCAAGGAACTTGAAGCACAAGTCCTTGAGCCCGCAACAGGAATGCTGCTCAGCCAATGCCAGCGTAGCCGCAGCGGTGCTTGCGTCCATGTGATTGCAGAGCTTCTCCACGCAGAGCAACTTGAGCCTCTCGAGGTTATACGTGTCAGCCGCAACAAGCAAATGCTGGGCCATGACCACCAGCTCCTGCTCATCGTCCATGGGCGGCAGAGAGTCTGTGTAGATGAAGTGGAGCATGGCCTTGAACACTTTAGCCTCCATGTCAGTGATGCGTACAGAAGCATCGGTGTTCTCCTTCATCGGCCCAAACAGCTCCGCCATGAACACCGAGGACCGGGCGGCAAGCACACACCTGTGCGCCGCAAACGTCTCGCCTCCGACCTCGAAGGTGACATCCGCCCCGTCGCCGCTGGAGAGGAGCCGGCCAAAATGGCGGTGCATGTCGGACGGTGGCGCGGCGACCAGCAGCGAGATGGGCTCCGTGAAGATCTCTCTAGGCACGGTGATCTTGCACTTGACACTGAAAACATCATCCTTGAGGTAAAGTGACTCCTCCAAGTCCTTCCTGGCGATGAGCTGAGGAGAGCCCCATGGCCCTGTATTGCTGGAGAAGGTGTAGCATGTTTGGCTGTCCGTGCCGTGCGCCGGCACCGGCTCCCCGTCCTGGTCGAGCAAGCTTATCTTGCACCGGGCGGCCGTGGACTTGATCATCGACACTATCAGTGTGGACAAGATAGAGGTAGATAGATATCCAACCAGCTTGTCCTGCCGAGTGACCGTCAGGGAAGTACCTCATGTACCAGCGATGGCGCCCAACGACGAACGTCTCGGACGAGACACCTTTGCCGTTGACGAGGCCCTTGGTGCGGGAGTAGCCGTCGATCTTGAGGACGTGCGAGCCGGAGACGGGCAATGGCCGGGCAACGATGGCCGAAGCGGTCTGCCACGGCATGCCGCCGCCGGAGGACAGGCTGGAGCCGGACATGGCGAGCCTGGGAAGAACGGGATCGAGCTATTTCGTCGCTGGGAAGAATGAGAAGCGGGTGTGGGAGCTTCTGAGGTTCTTATAGAGCTTGCGAGGTCGCTGGAAAGCACGGAGTTAGGACGGCGCTTACTTCGCCTGCATTAATCGCGCGCGTCACACGAGCAGTCGGCCAGCGCATGCGGTACCGGGGCGTGTTCCCGCGCGCGCCGATCGAGTGCGCGTGAAATCGCTGGCGGGTACCTTTGCCGAGGAGACGCGCGTGCAGTCATACGCAATAACTGTATTTTTTTCTGAAACTGGGTGCATATGCATAGCAAATACTACTCGCCGGCGTGTAGCACAGCCGGCCGGGGACGCGGCTTCAAAGCACCATACTGCATTACGCTCGTGTGCTATCACACACTGTTCTCTCTTTACATGCATGATGCGGCTGCAAAGCACCATACTGCATTGTGCTCGCCGCCGTCGCCCCACCCAAGGGTTTGAGAGTGTCAGATAAACCCTGAACCAAGATTTAGCTAGGACCGGCTTCGCCGGTCTTTTTCCTTTCGCGCGTGAAATAAGGAGCACGAGCCGCAATCTATGTGTGTCGTGTGCATCGTGGATTGAGTCAAGGCCCTGGCCGGCACGCCTCACCTCGTGGACGTGGGATGGCACGTTCGATCGAGCGAGGTCGTGGTGAGCTAGCGGGGCCAGTTTGTTGCATCGAGCAGAATAAAAGGAGCGAAGATAAAACAAAAAAGCAACAAGTTTTGTGCGTTGTGCGCAAATCACCGTGTCCTTGAATTCATCAGAGGACAGTGATTTATTGTGAGCTAGGCTAGCCGCTGGTTGACAATTGGCATCAGAGCCACGGGTACCGAGGGCCATGCCCGACAACAAGGAGCCTTCCGGTGACGAGCAGTGGGCAGTAAACGATAAGGGGTGATCAGGCTCCAAATTGTCGGAGGTGCGCACGGAGACGCGACCACGGAGCCACGAGCATAGCTGGGTCAGGTGGAGCGGCACGCGAGGTCGTCGTCCACGGGCACGTGATTCGAGAGACCGCTAGCGGGAGCGGCACAATCGTCTACCCCACGCTCACCCCTACCAATTACATTGAGTGCACTTTGATCATGCAGGTCAACTTTCACGTGCAGGGTCTCTCGGAGGTTATGCTTGACGAGGGGATGGTGACTGACCGCGAGGACATGGCGGAGCTCGTCGAGCTCATATGTATAGTGCCACAGGAGATGCACTGTGTTCTCCTCGTCAAGAACTCAGCATATGAGGCCTGGGAGGCCGTGCAAACAATGCGGATGGGCGTGACACACATTCAAGATGCGACGATGCAACACCTCCGCATGGACTTTGAGCAGATCACCTTCACGGAAAACAAGATGCTAAAAGTGTCTGCGAGCCGGATCACCGACCTAATCAGCAATCTTCGATAGCTAGGTGGTGCCGTCGTGGAGGTACGAGTTGTCCAGAATTTCCTCCAGGTTGTGTCGACGCTGGTGCGGAGCACCCCATGGATTCTACACCAGCACCTACACCTCCAAGTGGACCTTTGACAAGAGCTCGCGCACGTGCTATCCAAACTGAGGTGGCATCTATCCAGTAGAGCTACCTCAAGGTGGAACCCTATATGTGCTTAGGTACAACAACATAGCTACCTAAGAAGCAACGAGGAAGGCCACCTCTTGGAGCAAGGAGCCAAAGGAGAAAGAGTGGATCAGGAGATGCCAGAAATCCCCAAGAAGAAGAAGGCCGGAGACCAGAAGCTTTTGGGCTCCAGCTCCAAAACTTTCGGCCCAACGTAGCTCCCGGCCGTGCAAACTTCCTGATTAGCCAAGGAAAAGGTATACATTCCGTCATTATCTACCCTCCCTTTCCATTGCAATTGGTAGCCCTGAGTCTTTTGTGTACCTTACTCATTGAGACTAGCTATTTGAGAGTTGTCGGGACATATTACTTGTGCGCTGTAGTGATACACTATCATCACATAGCTCATTGTGCGCATATATCTTGATATCATCTTGTGTGTCATAAGCTACTCACGTGCATATCTTATATGCTTGTCTTGTATTTTGGCTCAAGCATCAAGCACAGTCGAAAAGTAAGCATATAAAAAAGAGATAGAACAGCTTTTAGGAAAAAGAAAAATACACAAAGAGCTTATGAGCATTTAACATTCATCATCATGGATTATATATCATTTTGGTATCATACATACTTGTCATAGCATACTTGGGAAACTAAAACGAATAGTTGTTCCTGTAGGTTGGTGCACAAGTTTGTGTCTCTCTTGCATTGTGCAACACTCTTGGCCGCGAGGAATCATATTTGCTCGCTTCTTGATTGTATGACCCCATCTCTCTCTCTCT
>NC_041386.1:644178831-644205045 GCF_002162155.2 Triticum dicoccoides
TCTCTCTCTGTGTGTGTGTGTGTGTGTGTGTGTTTTGTGTCAAAGCTACCTATTGATCTATTTGCATCACATTTCAAATTTGGGCATCTTTTCAACAATTTTGATATCTCCACTAACACTTGCTTAATTTTGTGCCCCCCCACCCCACCTCCACCTCCTCAACAGCGTCCGCGGTAACGGGTTTGATCAGTATCGTGCGTTCGGTCGTTGTGGCTCGCTTGGTCGCTATTGTTCATTCAGGCGCTAGCTGTAGGTTTGATTTTCTTTGGGTATTTTTCTTTTGTTTTTACTTCAATTTTCTGTATTTCTAAATGATTTTCTTTAGCTTTTTGTTTTCTTTTGGTCTTTTCACCTGTTTTGTTTCTTTCTTGGTTTTTACTTGTTTTTTCCTTTTTTTCCTACAATTTTCTTCGGCCCCTTTGTTTCTTTTCTTTGTTTTCATTTTTTTCTTTTTTTTCTTAGGTTATATATCATTTTGGTATCATACATACTTGTCATAGCATACTTGGGAAACTAAAACGACTAGTTGTTCTTGTAGGTTGAAGGAAATATGCCCTAGAGGCAATAATAAAGTTATTATTTATTTCCTTATATCATGATAAATGTTTATTATTCATGCTAGAATTATATTAATCGGAAACATAATACATGTGTGAATACATAGACAAACAGAGTGTCACTAGTATGCCTCTACTTGACTAGCTCGTTAATCAAAGATGGTTATGTTTCCTAACCATGAACAAAGAGTTGTTATTTGATTAACGGGATCACATCATTAGGTGAATGATCTGATTGACATGACCCATTCCATTAGCTTAACACCCGATCGTTTAGTATGTTGCTATTGCTTTCTTCATGACTTATACATGTTCCTATGACTATGAGATTATGCAACTCCCGTTTGCCGGAGGAACACTTTGTGTGCTACCAAACGTCACAACGTAAATGGGTGATTATAAAGGTGCTCTACAGGTGTCTCCAAAGGTACATGTTGGGTTGGCGTATTTCGAGATTAGGATTTGTCACCGATTGTCGGAGAGGTATCTCTGGGCCCTCTCGGTAATGCACATCACATAAGCCTTGCAAGCATTGCAACTAATGAGTTAGTTGCAATATGATGTATTCGGAACGAGTAAAGAGACTTGCCGGTAACGAGATTAAACTAGGTATTGAGATACCGACGATCGAATCTCGGGCAAGTAACATACCGATGACAAAGGGAACAACGTATGTTGTTATGCGGTCTGACCGATAAAGATCTTCGTAGAATATGTAGGAGCCAATATGAGCATCCAGGTTCCGCTATTGGTTATTGACTGGAGACGTGTCTCGGTCATGTCTACATTGTTCTCGGACCCGTAGGGTCCGCACGCTTAAGGTTTCGATGACAGTTATATTATGAGTTTATGAGTTTTGATGTACCGAAGTTAGTTCGGAGTCCCGGATGTGATCACGGACATGACGAGGAGTCTCGAAATGGTCGAGACATAAAGATTGATATATTGGACGGCTATATTCGGACACCGGAAGTGTTCCGGGTGATTTCGGAGAAAACCGGAGAGCCGGAGGGTTACCGGAATCCCCCCGGGAGGAGTAATGGGCCATATGGGCCTTAGTGGAAAGAGAGAGGGGCAGCCAAAGGTGGGCCGCGCGCCTCCTCCCCCCTGGTCCGAATTGGACTAGGAGAGGGGGGGCGGCGCCCCCCTTTCCCTCTCCCTCCCCACTTCCTTCCCCCTCCTAGTAGGAGTCCTACTCCTACTAGGAGGAGGACTCCTCCTTGGCGCGCCTATAGGGCCGGCCGGCCTCCTCCCCTTGCTCCTTTATATACGGGGGCAGGGGGCACCCCTAGACACACAAGTTGATCCACGTGATCATATTCTTAGCCGTGTGCGGTGCCCCCTTCCACCATAGTCCTCAATAATATTGTAGCGGTGCTTAGGCGAAGCCCTGTGACGGTAGTGCATCAAGATCGTCACCACGCCTTCGTGCTGACGAAACTCTTCCCCGACACTTTGCTGGATCGGAGTCCGGGGATCGTCATCGAGCTGAACGTGTGCTAGAACTCGGAGGTGCCGTAGTTTCGGTGCTTGATCGGTCGGGCCGTGGAGACGTACGACTACATCAACCAAACGCTTCCGTTGTCGATCTACAAGGGTACGTAGATCACACTCTCCCCTCTCGTTGCTATGCATCACCATGATCTTGCGTGTGCGTAGGAAATTTTTTGAAATTACTACCAAAACCCAACAGTGGCATCCGAGCCTAGGTTTTATATGTTGATGTTATATGCACGAGTAGAACACAAGTGAGTTGTGGGCGATATAAGTCATACTACTTACCAGCATGTCATACTTTGGTTCAGCGGTATTGTTGGACGAAGCAGTCTGGACCGACATTACGCGTACGCTTACGCGAGACCGGTTCTCCCGACGTGCTTTGCACATAGGTGTCTTGCGGGTGACAGTTTCTCCAACTTTAGTTGAACCGAGTGTGGCTACGCCCGGTCCTTGCGAAGGTTAAAACAGCACCAACTTGACAAACTATCGTTGTGGTTTTGATGCGTAGGTAAGATTGGTTCTTGCTTAAGCCCGTAGCAGCCACGTAAAACTTGCAACAACAAAGTAGAGGACGTCTAACTTGTTTTTGCAGGGCATGTTGTGATGTGATATGGTCAAGACATGATGCTAAAATTTTATTGTATGAGATGATCATGTTTTGTAACCGAGTTATCGGCAACTGGCAGGAGCCATATGGTTGTCGCTTTATTGTATACAATGCAATCGCGCTGTAATGCTTTACTTTATCACTAAGCGGTAGCGATAGTCGTTGAAGCATAAGATTGGCGAGACGACAACGATGCTACGATGGAGATCAAGGTGTCGCGCCAGTGACGATGGTGATCACGACGGTGCTTCGAAGATGGAGATCACAAGCACAAGATGATGATGGCCATATCATATCACTTATATTGATTGCATGTGATGTTTATCTTTTATGCATCTTATCTTGCTTTGATTGACGGTAGCATTATAAGATGATCTCTCACTAATTATCAAGAAGTGTTCTCCCTGAGTATGCACCATTGCGAAAGTTCTTCGTGCTGAGACACCACGTGATGATCGGGTGTGATAGGCTCTACGTTCAAATACAACGGGTGCAAAACAGTTGCACACGCGGAATACTCAAGTTATACTTGACGAGCCAAGCATATACAGATATGGCCTCGGAACACGGAGACCGAAAGGTCGAGCGTGAATCATATAGTAGATATGATCAACATAGTGATGTTCACCAATGAAACTACTCCATCTCACGTGATGATCGGACATGGTTTAGTTGATTTGGATCACGTAATCACTTAGAGGATTAGAGGGATGTCTATCTAAGTGGGAGTTCTTTAAGTAAATTAATTGAACCTAAATTTATCATGAAACTTAGTACCTGATAGTATCTTGCTTGTTTATGCTTGATTGTAGATAGATGGCTCATGTTGTTGTTCCGTTGAATTTTAATGCGTTCCTTGAGAAAGCAAAGTTGAAAGATGATGGTAGCAATTACACGGACTGGGTCCGTAACTAGAGGATTATCCTCATTGCTGCACAGAAGAATTACGTCCTGGAAGCACCGCTGGGTGCCAGGCCTGCTGCTGGAGCAACACCAGATGTTATGAACGTCTGGCAGAGCAAAGCTGATGACTACTCGATAGTTCAGTGTGCCATGCTTTACGGCTTAGAATCGGGACTTCAACGACGTTTTAAACGTCATGGAGCATATGAGATGTTCCAGGAGTTGAAGTTAATATTTCAAGCAAATGCCCGGATTGAGAGATATGAAGTCTCCAATAAGTTCTATAGCTGCAAGATGGAGGAGAACAGTTCTGTCAGTGAGCATATACTCAAAATGTCTGGGTATAATAATCACTTGATTCAATTGGGAGTTAATCTTCGAGATGATTGCGTCATTGACAGAATTCTCCAATCACTGCCACCAAGCTACAAGAGCTTCGTGATGAACTATAATATGCAAGGGATGAATAAGACTATTCCCGAGCTCTTCGCAATGTTGAAAGCTGCGGAGGTAGAAATCAAAAAGGAGCATCAAGTGTTGATGGTCAACAAGACCACTAGTTTCAAGAAAAAGGGCAAAGGGAAGAAGAAGGGGAACTTCAAAAAGAACGGCAAGCAAGTTGCTACTCAAGAGAAGAAACCCAAACCTGGACCTAAGCCTGAAACTGAGTGCTTCTACTGCAAGCAGACTGGTCACTGGAAGCGGAACTGCCCCAAGTATTTGGCGGATAAGAAGGATGGCAAGGTGAACAAAGGTATATGTGATATACATGTTATTGATGTGTACCTTACTAATGATCGCGGTAGCACCTGGGTATTTGATACTGGTTCTGTTGCTAATATTTGCAACTCGAAACAGGGACTACGGATTAAGCGAAGATTGGCTAAGGACGAGGTGACGATGCGCGTGGGAAACGGTTCCAAAGTCGATGTGATCGCAGTCGGCACGCTACCTCTACATCTACCTTCGGGATTAATATTAGACCTAAATAATTGTTATTTGGTGCCAGCGTTAAGCATGAACATTATATCTGGATCTTGTTTGATGTGATACGGTTATTTATTTAAATCTGAGAATGATGGTTGTTCTATTTATATGAGTAATATCTTTTATGGCCATGCACCCTTAAAGAGTGATCTATTTTTGTTGAATCTCGATAGTAGTAACACACATATTCATAGTGTTGAAACCAAAAGATGTAGAGTTGATAATGATAGTGCAACTTATTTGTGGCACTGCCGTTTAGGTCATATCGGTGTAAAGCGCATGAAGAAACTCCATACTGATGGACTTTTGGAACCACTTGATTATGAATCACTTGGTACTTGCGAACCGTGCCTCATGGGCAAGATGACTAAAACACCGTTCTCCGGTACTATGGAGAGAGCAACAGATTTGTTAGAAATCATACATACAGATGTATGTGGTCCGATGAATATTGAGGCTCGTGGCGGATATTGTTATTTTCTCACCTTCACAGATGACTTAAGTAGATATGGGTATATCTACTTAATGAAACATAAGTCTGGAACGTTTGAAAAGTTCAAAGAATTTCAGAGTAAAGTTGAAAATCATCGTAACAAGAAAATAAAGTTTCTACGATCTGATCGTGGAGGAGAATATTTGAGTTACGAGTTTGGTGTACATTTGAAAAATTATGGAATAGTTTCGCAACTCACGCCACCCGAAACACCACAGCGTAATGGTGTGTCCGAACGTCGTAATCGTACTTTACAAGATATGGTGCGATCTATGATGTCTCTTACTGATTTACCGCTATCGTTTTGGGGATACGCTCTAGAGACGGCCGCATTCACGTTAAATAGGGCACCATCAAAATCCGTTGAGACAACGCCTTATGAACTGTGGTTTGGCAAGAAACCAAAGTTGTCGTTTCTGAAAGTTTGGGGCTGAGATGCTTATGTGAAAAATCTTCAACCTGATAAGCTCGAACCCAAATCGGAGAAATGTGTCTTCATAGGATATTCAAAGGAAACTATTGGATACACCTTCTATCACAGATCCGAAGGCAAGACTTTTGTTGCTAAATTCGGAAACTTTCTGAAGAAGGAGTTTCTCCCGAAAGAAGTGAGTGGGAGGAAAGTAGAACTTGACGAGGTAACTATACCTGCTCCCTTATTGGAAAGTAGTGCATCACAGAAAACTGTTTCAGTGACACCTACACCAGTTAGTGAGGAAGCTAATGATGATAATCATGAAACTTCAGGACAAGATACTACTAAACCTCGTAGATCAACCAGAGTGAGATCCGCACCAGAGTGGTACGGTAATCCTGTTCTGGAAGTCATGCTACTAGATCATGATGAACCTACGAACTATGAAGAAGCGATGGTGAGCCCAGATTCCGCAAAATGGCTTGAAGCCACGAAATCTGAGATGGGATCCATGTATGAGAACAAAGTATGGACTTTGGTTGACTTGCCCGATGATCGGCAAGCAATTGAGAATAAATGGATCTTCAAGAAAAAGACTGACGCTGACAGTAATATTACTGTCTACAAAGCTCGACTTGTCGCAAAAGGTTTTCGGCAAGTTCAAGGGATTGACTACGATGAGACCTTCTCACCCGTAGCGATGCTTAAGTCTGTCCGAATCATGTTAGCAATTGCCGCATTTTATGATTATAAAATTTGGCAGATGGATGTCAAAACTGCATTCCTGAATGGATTTCTGGAAGAAGAGTTGTATATGATGCAACCAGAAGGTTTTGTCGATCCAAAGGGAGCTAACAAAGTGTGCAAGCTCCAGCGATCCATTTATAGACTGGTGCAAGCCTCTCGGAGTTGGAATAAACACTTTGATAGTGTGATCAAAGCATTTGGTTTTATACAGACTTTTGGAGAAGCTTGTATTTACAAGAAAGTGAGTGGGAGCTCTGTAGCATTTCTGATATTATATGTGGATGACATATTACTAATTAGAAATGATATAGAATTTCTGGATAGCATAAAGGGATACTTGAATAAGAGTTTTTCAATGAAAGACCTCGGTGAAGCTGCTTACATATTAGGCATTAAGATCTATAGAGATAGATCAAAACGCTTAATTGGACTTTCACAAAGCACATACCTTGACAAAGTTTTGAAGAAGTTCAAAATGGATCAAGCAAAGAAAGGGTTCTTGCCTGTGTTACAAGGTGTGAAGTTGAGTAAGACTCAATGCCCGACCACTGCAGAAGATAGAGAGAAAATGAAAGATGTTCCCTATGCTTCAGTCATAGGCTCTATCATGTATGCAATGCTGTGTACCAGACCTGATGTGTGCCTTGCTATAAGCCTAGCAGGGAGGTACCAAAGTGATCCAGGAGTGGATCACTGGACAGCGGTCAAGAACATCCTGAAATACCTGAAAAGGACTAAGGATATGTTTCTCATATATGGAGGTGACAAAGATCTCATCGTAAAAGGTTACGTTGACGCAAGCTTTGACACTGATCCGGACGATTCTAAATCGCAAACCGGATACGTGTTTACATTAAACGGTGGAGCTGTCAGTTGGTGCAGTTCTAAACAAAGCATTGTAGCGGGATCTACATGTGAAGCGGAGTACATAGCTGCTTCGGAAGCAGCAAATGAAGGAGTTTGGATGAAGGAGTTCATATCCGATCTAGGTGTCATACCTAGTGCATCGGATCCAATGAAAATCTTTTTTGAAAATACCGGTGCAATTGCCTTGGCAAAGGAATCCAGATTTCACAAGAGAATCAAGCACATCAAGAGACGCTTCAATTCCATCCGGGATCTAGTCCAGGTGGGAGACATAGAGATTTGCAAGATACATACGGATCTGAATGTTGCAGACCCGTTGACTAAGCCTCTTCCACGAGCAAAACATGATCAACACCAAAGCTCCATGGGTGTTAGAATCATTACTGTGTAATCTAGATTATTGACTCTAGTGCAAGTGGGAGACTGAAGGAAATATGTCCTAGAGGCAATAATAAAGTTATTATTTATTTCCTTATATCATGATAAATGTTTATTATTCATGCTAGAATTGTATTAACTGGAAACATAATACATGTGTGAATACATAGACAAACAGAGTGTCACTAGTATGCCTCTACTTGACTAGCTCGTTAATCAAAGATGGTTATGTTTCCTAACCATGAACAAAGAGTTGTTATTTGATTAACGGGATCACATCATTAGGTGAATGATCTGATTGACATGACCCATTCCATTAGCTTAGCACCCGATCGTTTAGTATGTTGCTATTGCTTTCTTCATGACTTATACATGTTCCTATGACTATGAGATTATGCAACTCCCGTTTGCCGGAGGAACACTTTGTGTGCTACCAAACGTCACAACGTAAATGGGTGATTATAAAGGTGCTCTACAGGTGTCTCCAAAGGTACATGTTGGGTTCGCGTATTTCGAGATTAGGATTTGTCACTCCGATTGTCGGAGAGGTATCTCTGGGCCCTCTCGGTAATGCACATCACATAAGCCTTGCAAGCATTGCAACTAATGAGCTAGTTGCAATATGATGTATTACCGAACGAGTAAAGAGACTTGCCGGTAACGAGATTGAACTAGGTATTGAGATACCGACGATCGAATCTCGGGCAAGTAACATACCGATGACAAAGGGAACAACGTATGTTGTTATGCGGTCTGACCTATAAAGATCTTCGTAGAATATGTAGGAGCCAATATGAGCATCCAGGTTCCGCAATTGGTTATTGACCGGAGACGTGTCCCGGTCATGTCTACATTGTTCTCGAACTCGTAGGGTCCGCACGCTTAAGGTTTCGATGACAGTTATATTATGAGTTTATGAGTTTTGATGTACCGAAGTTAGTTCGGAGTCCTGGATGTGATCACGGACATGACGAGGAGTCTCGAAATGGCTGAGACATAAAGATTGATATATTGGACGGCTATATTCGGACACCGGAAGTGTTCCGGGTGATTTCGGAGAAAACCGGAGAGCCGGAGGGTTACCGGAACCCCCCGGGAGAAGTAATGGGCCATATGGGCCTTAGTGGAAAGAGAGAGGGGCAGCCAAAGGTGGGCCGCGCGCCTCCTCCCCCCTGGTCCGAATTGGACTAGGAGAGGGGGGGCGGCGCCCCCCTTTCCCTCTCCCTCCCCACTTCCTTCCCCCTCCTAGTAGGAGTCCTACTCCTACTAGGAGGAGGACTCCTCCTTGGCGCGCCTATAGGGCCGGCCGGCCTCCTCCCCTTGCTCCTTTATATACGGGAGCAGGGGGACCCCTAGACACAAAAGTTGATCCACGTGATCATATTCTTAGCCGTGTGCGGTGCCCCCTTCCACCATAGTCCTCAATAATATTGTAGCGGTGCTTAGGCGAAGCCCTGCGACGGTAGTGCATCAAGATTGTCACCACGCCGTCGTGCTGACGGAACTCTTCCCCGACACTTTGCTGGATCGGAGTCCGGGGATCGTCATCGAGCTGAACGTGTGCTAGAACTCGGAGGTGCCGTAGTTTCGGTGCTTGATTGGTCGGGCCGTGGAGACGTACGAGTACATCAACCAAACGCTTCCGTTGTCGATCTACAAGGGTACGTAGATCACACTCTCCCCTCTCGTTGCTATGCATCACCATGATCTTGCGTGTGCGTAGGAATTTTTTCTGAAATTACTACGAAATCCAACACAGGTTGGTGCACAAGTTTGTATCTCGCCCACTAAAGCAATCAAGCTAGTGTCTCTCTTGCATTGTGCAACACTCTTGGCCTCAATCAATCATATTTGCTCACTTCTTGATTGTATGACCCTATCTATCTGTTTGTTTGTGTGTGTTCTGTTTCAAAGCTACCTATTGATCTATTTGCATCACATTTCAAATTTGTGCATCTTTTTCAACAGTTTTGATATCTCCACTAACACTTGCTTAATTTTGTGCAACTTATCCTCACGGAGCCACCTTCGTTTGGTCACAAGGCAGGGAAATGGAGGATTTGCTTCTTAGACTAAAGAAAGAGGAAATAGTTAGGACAGTTTTTTTTAGTTTTTTTGTAGGTGTGAGTGATAAGATCAGGTACCAAATTCACTCTATTTGCTTTCATATTGAGTGATATTCGATACATTCTCAATTTTGATAAGAGGTAACTTTAGTATTGTTCTTCTCATTTCCATTTACACTTGAGTGTTGTGATGGATAGACACATCCATCACATGAGAACTATAGCTCACTTATAGCAAGATGTTAACTCCCCCCTCCCCTCCACCCCCTCAACAACGTCCGGGTTAATGGGCTTGATCAGTATCGTGCTTCGGTTGTTGTGGCTCGCTTGGTCGGTATTGTTCATTCGGGCGCTAGCTATTGGTTTTGGTTTCCTTCGGGTATTTTTCTTTTGTTTTTACTTCAATTTTCTTTATTTCTAAATGATTTTCTTCAGCCTTTTGTTTTCTTTTTGTTTTTTCACCTGTTTTGTTTCTTTCTTGGTTTTTACTTGTTTTCCCCATTTTTCCTACAATTTTCTTCGGACCCTTTATTTCTTTCTCAGTTTTCATTTTTTTTCTTAGGTTTTTTATTTCTCTTTTGTTTTTGTTTTTGTTTCTCGGCTATCACTGTTTCCTTCCTTTTTCATTCGGTTTCTTTGGTTTCCTTTTTCCTTTCTCGGACTAATTTGTTTTTTTCTCGCTTTTCATTGGTTTTCTTCATTTCTTTGTCGGGTTTCATTGGTACTTATTTGTTCAACATATGTCTACATTTTTCAGTACACAATGTATATTTTTAGTTTGCATGCGAAACATTTGTTGATACACGTTGAACATTTTTAAATACACGATGTATATTTTTTTCTTAAATACATGTTTCAAAGAGTTTTTTGAATACATAGGCAGCATTGTTATAAAAACACGGTGAACATTACTTTAATGGAAATAAACATTTTATATTTTTTTGTATACATCAGGACCACTTTTTTATATGCATTTACATTTTATAAATACATCAAGCATTTTTCATATACACCTGAAACATAGTTTGTGTACATGTTTTACTTTTTTTAAACATGCGATCAACATTTTTGTCTAACATATGGTTTTGATGTCTACTTTTTAATATAAATTATACATTTTTGTATGCATAAGGAACACTTCTTTTACACATGTTTAACATTTTTAAACATATGATTAATATTTTATCATGCATATGTTTTCTATATTCCTATTTTTCATACACACTATAAAATTTTATGTACACATTTGAAACATTGTTTTTATATACGGATAGCATTTTTCAAATACATGATTTTTCTTAAATATGTGTTTTTCATGTCTACTTTTTACATGCGGTGTACATTTTTCATATACATGGCAAACATTTTTGTATACCCATTCAATAATTTTTAATTGCAGAATTAACATTCTTCTAAATACATGCTGATCCCACGTGCGTACGGGGACACCACGCATGCATCCGGTCTCCATCCCTCGATAGCTTCGTCCCATATTTGCTCCGGCTTGCCAGCAGACATCGGAGGCTCGCCCAACCTAGCTTGATTTGCAGCTTCCGTAGTTCAAGGTAGACAAACATGACCAGCAGATTATATTCCCATAATTATAAACCAATAAAACCAGCAGATTATCTCGCAAAAAAAAACAGCAGATTGAACTAAAAATTAAAATTAGAGGCTTGCCAGCACCGAACTCCTTAAACAATTTAACATGAAGCACCAGTGGTCTAGTGGTAGAATAGTACCCTGCCACGGTACAGACCCGGGTTCGATTCCCGGCTGGTGCAATTTTTGTTCGCCAGTCAAGCAAAACTAGGGTTGTTTCTTCTGTCTTTAACTATATATAAGATGATGTCTTACACTTTGTGCTGCTGATGCACAACTAGGGTTGTTTCTTCTGTCTTTACTATATATAAGATGATGGCTTACACTTTGTGCTGCTGATGCACAGTTGTTTTTGCTTCAGCATACCAAGATGGGAATACAAGGGAATCTCTTACAGCATTGCCCGTTGCTAGGGTCTATAACATGCTTGAAGTTGCTACCCTGTCTTTAATTTCCTGCAGCTTTGATGCAACTCCGACAAGTGATAAGAGTTCAGATGGAATATCATACAAGCACCAAGCTCTCAGTAACACAGCTGTAGCTTTACATACTATCAATACTGCCACTTCAAATTTAGCACAGGTTATGGCCTCCTTTGGTTTGGAGGAATTTTGTAGGATTTTCATAAGATAGGATTTCTATAGGAAAAATTTCTTCAGAGCTCTTTGGTTTGTAGGAATGAAATCATATTCCTATGAAGGAATTCTTCCTATCCTCCACATTTCATAGGAAAATAAACATTAGCCTAGACTCAATGGAAAAAATCCTATGGTGTGAATCAAAGGGCATCTCCTTTTCTATTCCTATGCATAGGATTTGAGATGCATGTCATCTCATTTCCTACGACTTTCCTATTCCTATGATTTTTCAATTCTATGAACCAAAGAAGGCCTATATATGTTGGTCTCTGAAGAAAAGAAAACTGTTATGATTTGCCTGCTGTATCGATCACAAGTTGTGTGTTGTCTGTGAAAGGGATTCTTTGATGGCCTCCAATTGCCTGACGATGTCTCCAGTTAGCATTCTGCTGGACGGTGTTTCATCACAGCACCACATTCCCAGCCTGAGCAGCGATGTCAGACAGTCCATCTTTTTCTTCCTTGAAAAATCATCTGCGGTCCGGAGCTCATCTTCGAGCCGCTTGTC
Source organism: Triticum dicoccoides (assembly GCF_002162155.2). Lineage (NCBI taxonomy): Eukaryota > Viridiplantae > Streptophyta > Magnoliopsida > Poales > Poaceae > Triticum > Triticum dicoccoides. Next base: position 644,191,100 of record NC_041386.1, read on the forward strand.
GATAACATCCATCATGCTATGACCCAGAGCTTTCTCAACGTATTCACGGAGCCTCAGCCCTTGTCTGAATATAGTGTCTGTGGGCCTCTTCCCAGTTACAGTTTCTAGAACAAGAATCCCGTAACTGTAAATGTCTCCGTTTGTTGACACCATGTTTCCAGCCCCATATTCTGTTGCATATATTGGACGTGGAAAATAATCAGACATCTTAATTACAAAGTGCATAGATAGTAATTAAGTATTGATGGTATGGACACAACCAAATAGTAAATCATAGGAAGTTCAGAAGTAGTTCCATCTGCATATCAAACACTAAGGAACAAGAAAATTATGCTTGTAAATAAATATGGAAAATGAAAAATTGTTAGTCTAACCTGGGGCTGCATAACCAATTGTTCCAGCAAGTCCCATCGAGCTCGTTGACTGCTGGAGAGATGAGTTTCCCTCAACAAGAATCCTTGCAAGCCCAAAGTCTCCCACATGGGCCACCATATCAGCATCCAGGAGCACATTACTTGACTTAACATCACAGTGTACAACAGGTGCGGGGCCATGGCAGTGAAGATAGTCCAGCGCACAAGCCACATCAAGCAGTATGGTCACTCTAAGGCACAGATCCAGCTGCTCCCGCTCTGTTTGCTCACTTGTCTCAAGATGTAGCCACCCATCTAGGGTGCCATTGGGCATGAACTCATACACAATCGCTTTGAAATCGCACCCTCTAGTATCGATGCTCGAGCAGACCGTAACTATCTTGACAAGATTCCGGTGCCGCATGTTTCTTAGCGCTTCGCATTCGGCGGCGAAACTCCTGAGTGCCCTGGGAGTTTGAAGCTTCAATACCTTCACAGCAACAATATTTTCTCTTTCACCCTCTTGGCCATCTAACCCTCCCTTGTACACGACCCCAAATGATCCAGAACCCAACAAGTTGGTTGTCGAAAAACCATCCGTTGCTTTTACCAGCTGCGAATAAGATATCATTGGGTGGCTCTGCATGGATGTGGATGAAGGGGGTTTTGTTCTGTTTTTCTTGTGCCAAACGCCAAGCTTGTAGAGCGTTGCAAGCACGACAAGCGTTGCAATGAGAGAGAGAACAATAGGAACCACAAAATGTTTATGCTTCCTCTTTGGTAGTTGAGAAGAACAAGGAGGCAGATGCAGAGTAGGTATACCACCACAAAGTTCAACGCTGCCTTGGATTGAGATTGCGGTAGCATTTGCGAAGACACCAAAAGTCGGCACGTCTCCGACAAACCGGTTAAGGGACAGGTTCAGATACTGGAGCATGCTGATATTGCCAAGGAACTTGGGTATCTGGCCTGACAAGTTGTTGCTTGACATGTCAAGGGTTTCAAGACCCATCAGTTGATTCAGGGTTGATGGGATGCTACCGCTCAAGGAATTGCTTTGCAGGTACAGAATCTGTAGAAGTCGACATTCACCAATGGTGGCTGGAATTTCACCAGATAATCTGTTTGATTCTAAATGCAGTTCCGCGAGATTTTTCAGATTCCCGATTTCTTGTGGTATCGGTCCCTCTAGATCATTGTGTGACACATCAAGTACTATGGAGAGTGTTTGGATGCTGAATAATGTGCTGGGTATTGGACCAGTGAAGCTATTTGCTGAAAGACCTAGTGAATACAGCTTTGCCAGGTTTCCGAGTGTGCTTGGTATTCTACCACTGAACGCGTTCATGTCGAGCCGCAGATCAGATAGTCCGGTAAGATTTCCTATGGTCGACGGGACCGGCCCGGTCAAATTGTTTCCAATGACATAGAGACGGGCCAAATTTTGAAGCCTTCCCAAGGAAGAGGGGAGACTTCCGGTGAAGAAGTTGTGGGACATGTCGAGATTGCGTAAGTTTACGAGGTTACTAATATCCTCTGGAATGCTTCCTGTGATCTTGTTGGCCCCAAGTTCGAGGTCATAGAGTGAAGTGGATAGGTTGGAGAGTGAGCCAGCAGGAAGAACACCTCCAAACTTATTACCAGCCAATCCTAGCTCTTGTAACTGGGAGCAATTTGCCAGATGGGTTATGAACTCCCAATCTCTTGGCTCATTAGCTTCAAACAGATTGTTCTGGATAAGCAGAAAATTGAGATTCCCTAGCCTGCCGATGTCGCTGGGAACGATGCCGGTGAAAAGGTTGCCGTCGAGCTGAACCAGCGAAATGTTGGAAGCATTTGCTATGGACACCGGGAAAGGGCCATGGAGCTGGTTGTTGTTGATGAGTATCTGGTGGAGGCGGGGCATGGCGGCGAACGCGCCGGGGGGCATGGCGCCGCTTAGCATGTTGTACATGACGGAGAAGACGACGAGAGAAGAGAGGTTCCAAATGGAGGCGGGCATCGCCCCGATTAACTGGTTGTACTCCACGTTGAAGTACGACATGTTGCGCGGCTGCCCGAGAGACGGAGGGATGGCTCCCGAGAGGCGGTTGTAATGGAGGTAGAGCTCCTGGAGGCCGGTGAGGTTGCCCAGCGCGGCCGGGATCTCGCCGGACAGGTCGTTGTAGCACAGAGACAGGACCTGCATGGAGCGCAGCTCCGCCAGCGACGGAGGGATGTGCCCCGTGAGGTTGTTCCGGTGGAGGTCCAGCATGGTGAGCTTTCTCAAGGCGGTGCCGATGAGGGCGGGGATCGTACCTCGGAGGCTGTTCCTGCCCAGGACGAGCGAGGTGAGGTTGGTGCACCCTGCGGCGACGGCCGCCGGGATGGTTCCTCCGAGGGAGTTGGCGCTCAGGTCGAGGGAGCGGAGACGGCTGAGACGGCCGAGCTCCGGCGGTATCTCACCGGCGAGCCGGTTGCCGCCGAGGTCCAGCTCCGCGAGGGCGGACAGGTTGCCCAGGTGCGGCGAGATGCGGCCGGACAGGTTGGAGGAGCCCAGGCGCAGCGCGACGACCTGCTTCTCGCGGCTGCATGCCACGCCCGGCCAGCGGCAGAAGTGGCTCGACGTGTTCCATGATGCCAGTACCGGCGAACCACCGTCAGACAGCAGCATGGACTTGAAGGCGAGGAGCGCGAGCTCGTCGGTGGCCGCCGGAGCCGAAGAAGAAGGTGGTGACGCCAGCTGGTCAGCATGGGAGCTGGGGCACAAGAACGTGAAGAGCAGCACCAACCTCACCATGGTTCCTGCCATGTGAAGAAACATGGCTGGCGACAAGTTAAGAGAAAGATTCGCTTTGCTTTGCACGTATATATAGACGTACGCCGGTACGCGCATTTAACTTAGAGCTAGTACTGCCAGTAGCAGGTCCACGGTCTACGGGGAACCAACCTATGGTTAGAGAGACTATGGTTAGAAAGACCGTAGTATTCCCATTTCATCAGGGTTCAAGTCCTGATGCTTATATTTATTAATGAATTTATTTCAGGATTTTCGGCGATGCGCATTCGGTGAAAGGAAATGTTTTCATCGACGACGAGGTGTCTATGGTGGCTTTGTAAATTTCAAGATGATATGTCGGCTCAGTCTTTCAGAAATGTTCATAGAGGTAGGGTGTGCGTGTGTACGCTCATAGGGGTGAGTGTATGCGTTTGTATATGAATGCTTGCGTCTGTACTGTGTTTAAAAAAAAGTCCACAGTCTACCTATATACCGGTCGTCGTCAAGTGGACCTTCCGTGTGGATGCATGCGTATGCTTACTGGACTTAAGCAGAAAATTGCGCGGTACCGTCACATCCTTAGATTAATTAGTGCTATTTTTTCATAAGATGCCAATTTTTTTCTCAAATGAATACACAAACAAAGACGGTCCACAACAGCGGCCTTTTATGTCAGATGCTAGCCAGAGCGACGCGATCGGTCAACCGGGTGGCACCACTTCAATGTAGGCGTGATGACCAAGAAAACTACTTCGACCGTTGTGCCGCATTGAAGCCAGTTTCACATCCCTTCGCCTGAGAGAGAGAGAGAGAGAGAGAGAGAGAGAGAGAGAGAGAGAGAGGCGGTGCGAGGTTGGGGAAGGGTAGGGTAGGGTAGGGTACAACAAAGGATGGTGAAGTTCAAAGGTGGGGGAGCAATGGCGGATTTATTGCTGAGAGCGAATAGGGTTGGGCTCGCTGATCCACGCCCCAAGGCAGTCAACATTTTCTTCGACTGGCCGTTGTGGGAGTAATTTCAAGAGTAATATCGGGTCCAGCTCAGCAAATTAGGTTATGTTTATGCCTCAAGGCGGTCAACATTTTCTTCGACTGACCAGACCCCTTTTGCGTCTTTTTTTTGTCTCGTACATGTGTATTTTTGGGTGTGTTTATGTAATTTTCATTTTTATAATGATCGTGAGTATATTTTTTTTGTCAAATTCTTATTGGATTAAAATTTCCATGGACGACAAATGAGAGATGGGCTGACTCTCTAGATCGATAGTAGTGGGCCTTAGCTGAAATTAACGGACGTAAATTCTAATCAGGTTGATTATTACTATATGGGCTGCCACTCATGGGCTTGGTTGAAATTTAATGGGCTAAAAAAATTAGATGGCTGATTACTACATGGGCCGCCATGTTAGATGCTGATGTGGTGGAAAAGTTAACGACGTTCTAAGCATGTCCGCTAAGTGCCATCCATGACAGTCAAGATCCGCCATGGTGTGTACAGGATCAAATTATGACGTGATATATATGATGGATATTAAATCCGTCATGGATGCCCTTCCACGATAGTTTTGCACAGATCTGTGACGGACTAAGTCTGTCGTGGATTAACAAGATTCATTTAGAGAAATTTGCATATGTGTCAATGAGTTAATGAAAAAAGAGATAAATTGAGTAACTTAGCTAGTTACCGTAACATCACACATCTAAGACAATATGAGTATATCTCCTAATAAATTAAGTTTTTGCATGACACCACACATATGTTTTTTTCGGAACAGAGGCAAAAATTGACTCATCTATTAATTAAGCAGAAGAGAATTTCTCAGTTAATTACGAAAAACCGGGCAAAAACTGAAACAACAAGGGCCAAGCCCACTCCCAAAGATTGACACACACAGGGCAAAGCCGACCCTCATCAACAACATGTTGACCTGCAGCCAGACAATGCAGCTCCGACTCTGACGGAGAACTCAGAAGAACAAAACCAGGTGAAAGCTGGCGCCACGGAAGATCGCCGAACAGGCCACTTGTTGGAAATATGCCCTAGAGGCAATAATAAAAGTATTATTATTATATTTCCTTGTTCATGATAATTGTCTTTTATTCATGCTATAACTGTATTATCCGGAAATCGTAATACACGTGTGAATACATAGACCACAATATGTCCCTAGTGAGCCTCTAGTTGACTAGCTCGTTGTGATCAACAGATAGTCATGGTTTCCTGGCTATGGACATTGGATGTCGTTGATAACGGGATCACATCATTAGGAGAATGATGTGATGGACAAGACCCAATCCTAAGACTAGCACAAAAGATCGTGTAGTTCATTTGCTAGAGCTTTGCCAATGTCAAGTATCTCTTCCTTCGACCATGAGAGCGTGTAACTCCTGGATACCGTAGGAGTGCTTTGGGTGTATCAAACGTCACAACGTAACTGGGTGACTATAAAGGTGCACTACAGGTATCTCCGAAAGTATCTATTGTTTTATGCGGATCGAGACTGGGATTTGTCACTCCGTGTAAACGGAGAGGTGTCTCTGGGCCCACTCGGTAGGACATCATCATATGCGCAATGTGACCAAGGAGTTGATCACGGGATGATGTGTTACGGAACGAGTAAAGTGACTTGCCGGTAACGAGATTGAACAAGGTATTGGATACCGACAATCGAATCTCGTGCAAGTAACATACCGATAGACAAAGGGAATTGAATACGGGATTGATTAAGTCCTTGACATCGTGGTTCATCCGATGAGATCATCGTGGAACATGTGGGAGCCATCATGGGTATCCAGATCCCGTTGTTGGTTATTGACCGGAGAACGTCTCGGTCATGTCTACAAGTCTCCCGAACCCGTAGGGTCTACACACTTAAGGTTCGATGACGCTAGGGTTATAAAGGAAGTTTGTATGTGGTTACCGAATGTTGTTCGGAGTCCCGGATGAGATCCAGGACGTCACGAGGAGTTCCGGAATGGTCCGGAGGTAAAGATTTATATATGGGAAGTCCTATTTTGGCCACCGGAAAATGTTCGGGATTTTTCGGTATTGTACCGGGAAGGTTCTAGAAGGTTCCGGAGTGGGGCCCACCTGCATGGGGGGACCCACATGGACGTGGGTAGTGGGGGCAAGGCCCCACACCCCTGGTCAAGGCGCACCAAGATCCCCCCTTAGAAGGAATAAGATCATATCCCGAAGGGATAAGATCAAGATCCCTAAAAAGGGGGGGTAACAATCGGTGGGGAAGGAAATAATGAGATTTCTTTCCTCCCACCTTGGCCAACGCCCCAATGGACTTGGAGGGCAAGAAACCAGCCCCTCCACCCCTATATATAGTGGGGAGGCGCATGGGAGCTATACACGAAGTTCTGGCACAGCCCTACCTCTCTTCCTACTCCTCCTCTCCCATGGTGCTTGGCGAAGCCCTGCTGGATTGCCACGCTCCTCCACCACCACCACGCCGTTGTGCTGCTGTTGGATGGAGTCTTCCTCAACCTCTCCCTCTCTCCTTGCTGGATCAAGGCGTGGGAGACGTCACCGGGCTGTACGTGTGTTGAACGCGGAGGTGCCGTCCGTTCGGCACTAGGATCATCGGTGATTTGAATCACGACGAGTACGACTCCATCAACCCCGTTCACTTGAACGCTTCCGCTTAGCGATCTACAAGGGTATGTAGATGTACTCTCTTTCTACTCATTGCTGGTCTCTCCATAGATAGATCTTGGTGACACGTAGGAAATTTTTTGAATTTCTGCTACGTTCCCCAACAGTGGCATCATGAGCTAGGTCTATTGCGTAGATTCTTTGCACGAGTAGAACACAAAGTAGTTGTGGGCGTTGATGTTGTTCAATATGCTTACCGTTACTAGTCCAATCTTGTTTCGACGGTATTGTGGGATGAAGCAGCCCGGACCGACCTTACACGTACTCTTACGTGAGACAGGTTCCACCGATTGACATGCACTTGGTGCATAAGGTGGCTAGCGGGTGCCAGTCTCTCCCACTTTAGTCGGAACGGATTCGATGAAAAGGGTCCTTATGAAGGGTAAATAGCAATTGGCATATCACGTCGTGGTCTTGCGTAGGTAAGAAACGTTCTTGCTAGAAACCCATAGCAGCCACGTAAAACATGCAACAACAATTAGAGGACGTCTAACTTGTTTTTGCAGGGTATGCTATGTGATGTGATATGGCCAAGAAGAATGTGATGAATGATATGTGATGTATGAGATTGATCATGTTCTTGTAATAGGATTCACGACTTGCATGTCGATGAGTATGACAACCGGCAGGAGCCATAGGAGTTGTCTTTATTTATTGTATGACCTGCGTGTCATTGAAGAACGCCATGTAAACTACTTTACTTTATTGCTAAACGCGTTAGTCATAGAAGTAGAAGTAGTCGTTGGCGTGACAACTTCATGAAGACACGATGATGGAGATCATGATGATGGAGATCATGGTGTCGTGCCGGTGACGATGATGATCATGGAGCCCAGAAGATGAAGATCAAAAGGAGCAAAATGATATTGGCCATATCATGTCACTATTTGATTGCATGTGATGTTTATCATGTTTATGCATCTTGTTTGCTTAGGACGACGGTAGTAAATAAGATCATCCCTTACAAAATTTCAAGAAGTGTTCTCCCCTAACTGTGCACCGTTGCTACAGTTCGTCGCTTCTAAGCACCACGTGATGATCGGGTGTGATGGATTCTTACGTTCACATACAACGGGTGTAAGACAGTTTTACACAGCGAAAACACTTAGGGTTAACTTGACGAGCCTAGCATGTACAGACATGGCCTCGAAACACGGAGACCGAAAGGTCGAGCATGAGTCGTATAGTAAATACGATCAACATGAAGATGTTCACCGATGATGACTAGTCCGTCTCACGTGATGATCGGACACGGCCTAGTTGACTCGGATCATGTGATCACTTAGATGACCAGAGGGATGTCTATCTAAGTGGGAGTTCATAAGATGAACTTAATTATCCTGAACATAGTCAAAAGACCTTTTGCAAATTATGTCGTAAGCTCGCGCTTTAGTTCCACTGTTTAGATATGTTCCTAGAGAAAATATAGTTGAAAGTTGATAGTAGCGATTATGCGATCAGTAGAAAGCTTATGTCCTTAATGCACCGCTCAGTGTGCTGAACCCCAACGTCGTTTGTCGATGTTGCGAACATCGGACATACACGTTTTGATAACTACGTGATAGTTTAATTAAATGGTTTAAGTAGAGGCACCAAAGACGTTTTCGAAATGTCGCGGAACATATGAGATGTTTCGAGGGCTGAAATTGGGATTTCAGGCCCGTGCCCACGTCAAGAGGTATAAGACCTCCGACGATTTTCTTAGCCTGCAAACTAAGGGAGAAAAGCTCAATCGTTGAGCTTGTGCTCAGATTGTCTGAGCACAACAATCACTTGAATCGAGTGGGAGTTGATCCTCCAGATGAGATAGTGATGTTTCCCCAAAGTCATTGCCACCAAGCTGCTAGAGCTTCGTGATTAACTATAACATATCAGGGATAGATATGATGATCCTTGAAATATTCATGATGTTTGACACCGCGAAAGTAGAAATCAAGAAGGAGCATCAATTGTTGATGGTTGGTGAAACCACTAGTTTCAAGAAGGGCAAGGGAACAAAGGGATACTTCATGAAACGACAATTCAGCTGCTGCTCTAGTGAAGAAACCCAAGGTTGAACCCAAACCCGAGACTAAGTGCTTCTGTAATAAGGGGAACAACCACTGGAGCAGCATTACCCTAGATACTTGGTAGATGAGAAGGCTGGCAAGGTCGATAGAAGTATATTGGATATACATTATGTTAATGTGTACTTTACTAGTACTCCTAGTAGCACCAGGGTATTGGATACCGGTTCGGTTGCTAAGTGTTAGTAACTCGAAATAAAAGCTACGGAATAAACGGAGACTAGCTAAAGGTGAGCTGACGATATATGTTGGAAGTGTTTCCAAGGTTGATATGATCAAGCATCGCACGCTCCCTCTACCACCGAGATTGGTGTTTGCGTTGAGCATAGACATGACTGGATTATGTCTATCGCAATACGGTTATTCATTTAAGGAGAATAATGGTTACTCTATTTTTGAATAATACCTTCAATGGTCTTGCACCTAAAGGAATGGTTTATTGAATCTCGGTCGTAGTGATACACATTTTCATGCCAAAAGATATAAGATAGTAATGATAGTACCACTTACTTGTGGCACTGCCATGTAAGTCATAATGGTATAAAACGCATGAAGAAGCTCCATGTTGATGGATCTTTGGACTCACTCGTTTTTGAAAAGTTTGAGACATGCGAACCATGTCTATTGGTGTATATGCATGAAGAAACTCCATGCAAATGGATCGTTCGGACTCACTTGATTTTGAATCACTTGAGATATGCAAATCATACCACATGGGCAAGATGACTGAAAAGCCTCATTTTCAGTAAGATGGAACAAGATAGCAACTTGTTGGAAGTAACACATTTTGATGTGTGCAGTCGAATGAGTGCTGAGGCATGCAGTGAATATCATTATGTTCTTACTTCACAGATGATTCGAGTAAATGTTGAGTATATTTACTTGATGAAACACAAGTCTGAATTATTGAATGGTTCAAGTAATTTCAGAGTGAAGTAGCAGATCATTGTGACACGAGGATAAAATGTCTATGATATGATCATAGAGATGAATATCTGAGTTACGAGTTTTGGCACACAATTAAGACATTGTGGAAATTGTTTCGCAATTAATACCGCCTGGAACACCATAATATGATGGTGTGTCCGAACATCATAGTTGCACCCTATTGGATATGGTGCGTACCATGATGTCTCTTATCGAATTACCACTATCGTTCATGGGTTAGGCATTAGAGACAACCACATTCACTTTAAATAGGGCACCACGTAATTCCGATGAGATGACACCGTATGAATTATGGTTTAGAGAAACATAAGTTGTCGTTTCTTAAAAGTTTGGGGCTGCGACGCTTATATGAAAAAGTTTCAGGTTGATAAGCTCGAACCCAAAGCGGATAAAATGCATCTTCATAGGAAACCCAAAACAGTTGGGTATACCTCCTAATTCAGATCCGAAAGCAATATGAATTGTTTCTAGAATCGGGTCCTTTCTCGAGAAAAAGTTTCTCTCGAAAGAATTGAGTGGGAGGATGGTGGAGACTTGATGAGGTTATTGAACCGTCTCTTCAACTAGTGTGTGACAGGGCACAGGGAGTTGTTCCTGTGGCACCTACACCAATTGAAGTGGAAGCTTATGATATTGATCATGAAACTTCGGATCAAGTCACTCCCAAACCTCGTAGGATGACAAGGATGCGTACTACTTCAGAGTGGTACGTAATCCTGTCTTGAAGGTCATGTTGCTAGACAATAATGAACCTACGAGCTATGGAGAAGCGATGGTGGGCCCGGATTCCGATAAATGGCTTGAGGCCATAAAATCCGAGAGAGGATCCATGTATGAAAACAAAGTGTAGACTTTGGCAGAACGGCTCGATGGTCGTAAGGCTAATGAGTACAGATGGATTTCAAAAGGAAGACGGACAATGATGGTAAATGTCACCATTAAGAAAGCTTGACTTGTCATTAAGATGTTTTCCGACAAGTTCAAGGAGTTGACTACGATGAGATTTTCTCACTCGTAGCGATGCTAAGAGTCTGTTGGAATTATATTAGCGATTACTGCATTATTTATGAAATCTTGCAGATAGGATGTCAAAACATTGTTTCCTCGACGATTTTAATGAGGAAAGGTTGTATGTGATACAACCGGAAGGTTTTGTCAATCCCGAAAGATGCTAATAAGTATGCAAAGCTCCAGCAATCCTTCTAAGGACTGGAGTGAGCATCTCGGAGTTGGAATGTATGCTTTGATGATGATCAAAAATTTTGGGTTTGTACAAAGTTTATGAGAAACTTGTATTTCCAAAGAAGTGAGTGGGAGCACTATAGAATTTCTGATGAGTATATGTTGTTGACATATTGTTGATCAGAAATGACGTAGAATTTCTGGAAAGCATATACGGTTATTTTGAAAGTGTTTTTCAATGGAAAGCCTGGATTAAGCTACTTGAACATTGAGCATCAAGATCTATAAGGATAGATCAAAATGCTTAATAATACTTTCAAATGAGCACATACCTTGACATGATCTTGAAGGTGTTCAAGATGGACCAGTCAAAGAAGGAGTTCTTGCCTGAGTTGTAAGGTACGAATTTAAGACTTAAAGCTCGACCACGGCAGAATAGAGAGAAAGGACGAAGGTCGTCCCCTATGCTTAAGACGTAGGCTCTTCAGTATGCTATGCTGTGTACCGCACCTGAAGTGTGCCTTGCCATGAGTCAGTCAAGGGGTACAAGAGTGATCCAAGAATGGCTCACAGGACAGCGGTCAAAGTTATCCTTAGTAACTAGTGTACTAAGGAATTTTCTCGATTATGGAGGTGGTAAAATAGTTCGTCGTAAAGGTTACGACGATGCAAGCTTGACACCTATCCGGATAGCTCTGAGTAGAGAGACCGGATACATATAATGGAGCAATAATTTAGAATAGCTCCAAGTAGAACAATTGTTTGGAATAGCTCCAAATAGAGCGTGGTAGCTGCATCTAGGAGATGACATAGAGATTTGTAAAGCACACACGGATCTGAAAGGTTCAGACCCGTTGACTAAAACCTCTCTCACAAGCAACATGATCAAACATAAAACTCATTGAGTGTTAATCACATAGTGATGTGAACTAGACTACTGACTCTAGTAAACTCTTGGGTATTAGTCACATGGCGATGTGACCTGTGAGTGTTAATCACATGGCGATGTGAACTAGATTATTGACTCTAGTGCAAGTGGGAGACTGTTGGAAATATGCCCTAGAGGCAATAATAAAAGTATTATTATTATATTTCCTTGTTCATGATAATTGTCTTTTATTCATGCTATAACTGTATTATCCGGAAATCGTAATACACGTGTGAATACATAGACCACAATATGTCCCCAGTGAGCCTCTAGTTGACTAGCTCGTTGTGATCAATAGATAGTCATGGTTTCTTGGCTATGGAATTGGATGTCGTTGATAACGGGATCACATCATTAGGAGAATGATGTGATGGACAAGACCCAATCCTAAGACTAGCACAAAAGATCGTGTAGTTCATTTGCTAGAGCTTTGCCAATGTCAAGTATCTCTTCCTTCGACCATGAGAGCGTGTAACTCCTGGATACCGTAGGAGTGCTTTGGGTGTATCAAACGTCACAACGTAACTGGGTGACTATAAAGGTGCACTACAGGTATCTCCGAAAGTATCTATTGTTTTATGCGGATCGAGACTGGGATTTGTCACTCCGTGTAAACGGAGAGGTATCTCTGGGCCCACTCGGTAGGACATCATCATATGCGCAATGTGACCAAGGAGTTGATCACGGGATGATGTGTTACGGAACGAGTAAAGTGACTTGCCGGTAACGAGATTGAACAAGGTATTGGATACCGACGATCGAATCTCGGGCAAGTAACATACCGATAGACAAAGGGAATTGAATACGGGATTGATTAAGTCCTTGACATCGTTGTTCATCCGATGAGATCATCGTGGAACATGTGGGAGCCATCATGGGTATCCAGATCCCGCTGTTGGTTATTGACCGGAGAACGTCTCGGTCATGTCTACATGTCTCCCGAACCCGTAGGGTCTACACACTTAAGGTTCGATGACGCTAGGGTTATAAAGGAAGTTTGTATGTGGTTACCGAATGTTGTTCGGAGTCCCGTATGAGATCCCGGATGTCACGAGGAGTTCCAGAATGGTCCGGAGGTAAAGATTTATATATGGGAAGTCCTATTTTGGCCACCGGAAAATGTTCGGGATTTTTCGGTATTGTACCGGGAAGGTTCTAGAAGGTTCCAGAGTGGGGCCCACCTGCATGGGGGGACCCACATGAACGTGGGTAGTGGGGGCAAGGCCCCACACCCCTGGTCAAGGCGCACCAAGATCCCCCCTTAGAAGGAATAAGATCATATCCCGAAGGGATAAGATCAAGATCCCTAAAAAGGGGGGATAACAATCGGTGGGGAAGGAAATGATGGGATTTCTTTCCTCCCACCTTGGCCAACGCCCCAATGGACTTGGAGGGCAAGAAACCAGCCCCTCCACCCCTATATATAGTGGGGAGATGCATGGGAGCTTCAGACGAAGTTCTGGCGCAGCCCTCCCCCTCTCCCAAGTCGTCCTCCTCTCCCGTGGTGCTTGGCGAAGCCCTGCAGGATTGCCACGCTCCTCCACCACCACCACGCCGTTGTGCTGCTGCTGGATGGAGTCTTCCTCAACCTCTCCCTCTCTCCTTGCTGGATCAAGGCGTGGGATACGTCACCGGGCTGTACGTGTGTTGAACGCGGAGGTGCCGTGCGTTCGGCACTTGATCATCGGTGATTTGAATCACGACGAGTACGACTTCATCAACCCCGTTCACTTGAACGCTTCCGCTTAGCGATCTACAAGGGTATGTAGATGCACTCTCCTTCTACTCGTAGCTGGTTTCTCCATAGATAGATCTTGGTGACACGTAGGAAAATTTTGAATTTCTGCTACGTTCCCCAACACCACTTGCAGTCAGTCATCGTATACCACAGGGCCCTGCCACCGCAGCTTCGACTCCATGGCAACAAACAAACCGAGGCAATACCGCGAACACGCCGAAAAGAGCCGACTACCGCAACTATTGTCGCGTCGCCGACATCGCTCCCATCATCACCGTTGCCACAGATGCTTGGTCGCCACAGAGATCCTCT
>NC_041386.1:644205519-644211353 GCF_002162155.2 Triticum dicoccoides
CCGCACCACATCCGGGGCCGCCACCCCGACATAAAGTCAGACCGCCCCCTCTGGGGCGCATCGACCGAGCCGACACCCCCACTGCCCAAGCGGGACAAGGATGCCACCCAACCAATGTCGAGAAAGAGCCCCACCTCATAGAGCTGCCACTCGCATTGTTCCCGAGATCGCCATCTCGGCGCACAAACAGAAACTACCCGGAGTCGCCGCCCCGACGTCCACTATACCCGCCGACAAAGAGATCCGTGCAAACCGCAAAATGCTGACACCACACATATGTTACTACCCAGTATGAAGATAGTAACATAGCCTAAGATAGCGCGTAAGTTACTCTCCACTATGACTAGTCTTTGGCAAGTTTGGTACCCTCTATAAGGCTAGTCATAAAGGGGAGGGGGAGAATAACTTAGACTAGTGTCATACATATAAGACTATCCACAGTGGGAGTAACTTTAGCAGTAATATAAGGTCCAACTCAGCAAATTTGCTTATGTGGCAATGATTTAATGAGAGAAAGATGAATCGAGTAACATGTTACTCATACTATGAATAACATCACCATATCAAAACAAATGAATCTACAAGCTAATAAATGAAGGTCACGACCTGCTGGTCTCGGTCAGGTCGTCGTCAAGTGTGAATGGGTGACTCGATGGCCCATTCGGTGTGGATGCTCCACTACAGTAGTAGGACTAGTATATTGCAAATTGGCATGTGTGGCGTGAGTGCGGAAAAGACCGAGAAAGCACAGCACTTGCAAAGATTGCCATGCCCATGCCCTTCCTTCGTTTGTTTTACAAAATCATGGCGCTGTGCTTTGTTTGCACCGAATCTAACTTGACTTTCTCAACCAGGGACTCGTCCGGAGTTATAAATATGCATGCTGGTCAGATCAGCCTACCCTACCATGAGCAAATCAGCTTGGTGAATAGTGGAGGGCGCAAACCGTCAATTTGAGAGCATCATCTGATTCTGGTGGATGGAGCGCATGCCTTGGCATACAGAATCTTCACAGGAAAATATTTCAACTCTGACAATAGTTACAACAAAGGGAGTCTCACCATTGATCCCCAGTAACAGTTTAGGTAGATACGAATGGAGTAGAAGATCCGAGCTACCTACCGACTGATAAAGCTTTAAAATGCATCAAGCTTAAAAGTGAACTTTTTTTTGGAATAAAGTGAACTTGCAGCACTGAAGAATTCTGGATAGACGGCAAATCCAGCTTCCACATTTATTCAGCGAAAAAAAAAACAGCTTCCACATTTCCACAAGGAATTCTTACAAGGCGTATCTTCATTATAATACGGAGTACATGCTTGCAGAACACAGCGAATTCTGCCACAGCAGTATGCTGTACAGTCGCACTAAAAACCTATGGACATGGCTACAGAATTATCTCTCTATGCTCTATTGTTGAAGGAGGCACAAAATGTACAGGCAGGCAGCATGAACATTAAACTCTGTACATGTACAACAGATTTACATCCAAGAGAGATCAGCTTCAATTACTTCTATTGCTCTCCTTGCGCGCCATTTGGCTTTGCTGCAGCCTCTTCTTGAAGCTCAGACGATGTTTTAGCGTGAGGCTCTCCATGTTGAGAACTCTGTGACGGATCTGTTCGATCAAACCGTGAACTCAATGACTTGAGCATGTTAGACCTCTTTATCAGGAGGCCCAATGCAGAAGATGCTGCTGCTCGAACAACGGCCTCTGGTGATTGGCTGATTCTGCCAACCAACATAGCGAACACCTTGACACAATAAGTGTTAAAGACTGTTAGCAGCTCCCCGTGATATGTTTATAATAAGTAAAGTACCAAAATGGAGTGTAGATACCTGGGAGAAGTAAGGAGCAAGGAAGCGTTGATCATCCAAAAAGGATAGCATGCAACTAACCAAGCAAACTGCATTTGCTTGAATGACCGGCCAAGGTGCATCAAATGCCTAAATCAAGAAAAAAGATGTGTCAGGAACTCAGGATGCTATATTGATCACATAGCTTGGTCATCATGCTGGTTGAAACAAACAAACAAAAGGCTCCCTCCCTCCCTCCCTCTCTACATGAAGCTCTCCTGCATGCTCTAGAAGAAAAGGGTACCTGGATAGCAGATTCTAGGTAGCTGTCAACTCTGACGGGAGATAGTCGACAAAGTTGTCTTGTTAAGTCCCTAATGAAGTCCTCGTAATCAGATCTGAGGGCACACCATATTAAAAATGTCACTTCTAAATAAAATGAAAAACAAAACAGAAATAGCTAGGAAGGTTCAACACAAACCGCCGATCAGATGTGAAATATTGCTTGTTAAGGAGTGAAGACAAGCCATCTACTTCCATCAAAGGCGCTAGGAGCTGGAATGTGTTCTGTTTCAAAAAAAAAATCACAAATATCAAGGTATGCAAGTTAAAGGAAATGCTTAGTAAGGGAAAACAAAGCAACGACTGCATACCCGACAGGCAAGGCGAACGCTAAGGTCATTATCATGAAGATGGAGGATCAAACGCGGAAGAGTGGCATGTATCTGCAGCAGGCAGCAAAGAAATTGGTAGCTTGAGAAGCACAAGGGAAAAGATCCTTACAATTGCCTTAACAACCCATAAGTTGACAATGTCACTTCCTATGACCACTACAACAGCATCCTATAAGAAGGCCTTCATGATAACAGCTCCCTGCTAGATGTACTGTTAAAGCAATGGGTGTTACCTGCTCAAGAAAAGCATGATGCTGTGAACCAGCACCATAGGCACTTAGAGCACCATAAGCTGCAAAGGCATTGGACCTCATTTTTGTATTCATGGAGATCTGTAGCAGATAAGTTACACAATAGGTCACGGCCCTAGGTTGTTTACAGTCATCATATAATAAAATACAGAAACAGGCCACCTGAGTGAAAAGGGAGATGGATCTAAAACAACCTCGTAAGATAACAGGAAAGCACCAAAAGAGACATAAGCAGGTTCCCAAGTGGCACATAAGATGTCAAGTTTCTTTTGATCATAGAGGCATTCACATTTTGTGCAGACATTATACTTGTTCTAGATTCCATGTGCACAATAGATTCCACATGATGTTTTTATCATCAACCAATAGATAAAATATCTGTTAACTTATAACTGATATTGCGATGAATTTAACAGGTTCATAGTAAGTAGTAACCATCATAAATTTAAACAAATGCCCACATCATGTCACTAAAAATGGTAGTACATGAAGGTAAGCTTGTTCCAAATGGTTACCTGGAGATTCCTTAGCCTTACTAAGAGACTTATTAAAATGGGGTCCACTGCATCTTGTTCTGACACATTAAGAACCTGGAAGCAGTGTGTGATGTTTGTATGTTCTGTCAAATTAAATATAAGTGGCATTTAAGGAGATCTGTATCGTGTAACAAGTTATAGAACTCACGGTTAACAGGCACTGGACAGCAGTGAGTTGAACAGATTCGGTGGCATCTTCAAGTAATGCTAATATTACTCCTAGGACTTGCTGGATGTAATTAAGTATGTGGCTCTCGGGTATCTGACAGAGGTGGCCACACAATCTATGTTAGTCAATTGCCAAACAATGAGACATGTATCCTTAGAAGTTGCTCTGTTTAGATTGATGACCTGTACAAGTCCTCGCAAGCAGAGACTCCTGACAGTCGGTGAGTCGTCGGTTACATGTTGACACAATTCCTCAACCATTTGTTCAAGCAATGCAGGTTCTTTTTCACTGCAGAACAAAAAAGAACTGGATTAGGTTATTGGCAAGTTCAATTGTGCAAGGAATAATAGTGAAATATACGCGTGAGTTGTACCTGTAAACCACAGTAAAAATCATGAACATATTTGCCAACAATACTACAACAAATTTACAGCATACATAATGCATGAAATACTATTTAAACACTTTTTAGTGACAGGCATGATTTCCTTGAGAATATGTATTGACTATGGTGGATGTCTTGTTGTAAAATTGTATGCATAGTCAGGCTCTTTCATGTTTTCAAGGAAACACCAGACTTTCCAGTTAGTGCTTTCTCAAACTTCTGCAATTTGCACTTCTTGAACTACTGCTATTTTATTATTTTAAAACAGACCAATATACCAGTTGGTGCTGGCCTTAGTAGTGAGGACCTCTAAGTGGTAAGTGGTAACCGCTGCTAACCATTCAGAAACTAATCCCATGGGAGATTGAACTCCGATTCTGTCTAAGCAACCATAAACTAATCACTTTGATTCTCCCTTCATTTTCTGGAGGTACAGTGAACATCTTAGGACTTATATGAAGAGGAATGGTATTAATTACCTGTGGCGAATAAATTCTGATAGTGCAGCAGCAGCAGCCTCCCTTTCAGCCCTCTGATTCCTGTCAAGAGATTTGCTCAAGATAACGCAGGTTGGCAGAACCTGTGGTATATTACCCAGTTATTTTGGTATAGTGATTTCACCACGCAATGTATGCATCCAAACCATAGAACAGTGACTAATTTTCTGATTGCATTTAAGAAAAGTCAGTTGCAATTATGACAATAAATACCCAGCTTTC
This sequence comes from Triticum dicoccoides, assembly GCF_002162155.2. Classification (NCBI taxonomy): domain Eukaryota; kingdom Viridiplantae; phylum Streptophyta; class Magnoliopsida; order Poales; family Poaceae; genus Triticum; species Triticum dicoccoides. The sequence continues at coordinate 644,210,051 of NC_041386.1, forward strand.
AATGAAAGCTTATAAGAGTTTCAGAAGAGCTGTAGCGCCCCCTGTTGTTTGGCTTTGGCCCTTGGCCTTTCTTTTGGCTTGTTAACCTTTTCTATCTTTTTAATATATTGAAACACAAGCTCTATGTTTTCTCACAAGAACTTCAGGAGAGCTGAGACAGGCAAATTTCACATTCAAAGAAGTATCATCTTTATTTTAACTCTAACATACCATTCCTGTTATCATGAAAAAATGAAAAGTTCCTAACAGTTTAGGCTCTTGGAGGCTGCAATTTAATATTGAAACTGAGAATTGTATGTCATTTTAAATATTGCAATAAGGTATTTAGAATTTAGTGGTACTCACTGGATGACCCTAGAGTAGATAGGCTACATGGTGAAACCTAACAAGCTTCATGCACTAGCCAACACAACCAAAATTCCGAAGTGATGGAAAGGGCTTGGCAATCCACATATACACTTCAATACCCCCTCTCACGCGTGACTTGGGAAGTCAACACGTGAATAGATACCATGTTAAGCTTCATGCAATAGCCAACGCAACCAAAAGTCCGAACTGATGGAAAGGGCGGCTAGTCAATCCACATATACACTTCAACACCCCCTCTCACATGTGACGCGGAAAGTCAACACGTGAATAGACGCGAGGTATGGCTCAAGAGGCCTATACGTGGACACAGAGGGGGGCAGCAGCATTTTGTCAATAAATTAAGAAAGCTGGGACTTGAACTCAAGACCTTAGGCCTGATACCATGTTAAGCTTCATACACTAGCCAACGCAACCAAAAGTCCAAACTAATGGAAAGGGCTAGGCAATCCACATATACAATTCAACAAAACCCATACACGCACTACAGGTGCAAAAGATAACGTACTGTGAACATGTCTTGTTTTCTTGTGAAACTGGTTCAAGTGCTAAAGATCAATCAATTTAACATGTGGTTCAAGGACAACTTCCCAAGGCTGCAAAGAAATTAAACATGGTGGCTATTCCTAAATGGTTTTGTAAGGAATAATACATATGTACACGCTTGCTAGAGTATCTGGCAGCTATGACTTCAAAGGTCAAGTTGTTGATGACTTCCAACGCATAAACATAGATGAAAGAAAATGTATTTTATTTGTAGTTTTGAATATGAGGATTCAGCTACTGTCAACATATGTTCTTGTCACCAAAAATTCACTAATATATTAACTCGGAAAGACTCAAACACACAAAACACTCTAGAAGTTACTTCTTTATCAAACTGAAAACTGTAGAGGAAGCCCCGACAATAACTTTATTAAAGAAAGACATACATACA
>NC_041386.1:644211475-644243199 GCF_002162155.2 Triticum dicoccoides
AGCCAGGGACTAAGAGAAGCTGCAAGTTCATTAGAAGTTACCTCATTGGGCCTCTTTACTGAGGAACTGCATGCAACCTCTTGCACAAGATCAATCCACTTCTCCTTCTCGGTTCGTTCGCCATCTCGAGCTAATATCTATGAAATGACAAAGATTTTACAGTCAATAATTGCTAGACAGTTGACAGGCAATAGCCATTAAGAAAAGCACCTTTCCCATCTCGACATCGCCAACACAATCACAGAATGACTGGAATGCAATTAACAATGATCTGCAAAACATGACGTAACAACTTTCTGGTAATCATTTCACAATAGCCTTCATATATAAAATTAAGATTTCAGAAAGTCAGTCTAATTTTCACCGTAGAAGCTCATTGCGGCCTAATTCAGCAAGACCGTGAAGACCTCCCAGCTTCAGTATAAGTGCAGAAAGGACAGAAGGGTAGCTTTGCTCAACTGCTTGTTTCCCGACCTTCCCACCACCTCTGTGAAGTTTTGATATTTTCAAGTACATGAGATCAGCAGATGAAAGGTATCCAGTTGTCCACCATTAGTCAACATCAACAGTCAGTCATCAAATGGAGAACCATACCTCAAGAACGCATTGAGAGCGAACATAGTTGCTTGTAGAATACAGTCATCAGCTGATGACTCTGAGTTAATTTCCCCTTTTTCTGAATCATTTGTTGCAACAGGTTCTTTGTGAAGTATAGATAAAATGTACTCCAGAAAAAGAGTAGCCAGCACCTTATGCTGGGAGAAAACCTGATACCAGGGAAAACCATCAAACACATAATAAGAAGTGTATCTGTAGAATTCACCTACCCAATCGCTGCATAATTGCAGTTGCTATTTAATCTGGAATTATTATCATACAAACTAGTCCAAGTAAAATATTTATGCATGTCATTACTATATGAACAAGGCAAATATAAAGAATGGAACTGCAGAAGAAACGTCACTCATCGAATTACAACCTTTTCAACTAAATGAACAATATACAATTCGGCTCGCCGTAGTCTTTCTAGAATTTTTTAGATAATATTTTATTAAATTTCTTTCCTATCACATATGAAATGTCTCAAATCAGGGCCGATAGAGCACACGTTTCTTAGAAGGGAAAAAGTGCAATGTATACCTATCAATTTCCTAGGAACTTATCAATATGAAAAAAAAAGTTCAAAAAATATAATGTGCCTTGCAAGTCCTGATTATAACGGTCTATAAATGTATGAATAGTACTCCCTCCGTCCCATAATATTATGGGACGGAGGGAGTAGAAGTCATTAACATATTAATATACATTTAAATAAGATCACATGATTATGCTGGGCAGGGTTATGGTCTATGATGAATGCACACCCCATTTGTATGATACGAAGGAGTAACACATACATGTGCCTATTAATATACTGTATAGCTGAATGCAATTAAAATACAAGTCGTTGAAAACTTGCATAATACAGATGCCCAGGCTCAGCCCAAATACTAGTATCAAATACATGTGCCTACCAATATACTACCTCCGTCCTGGTTTATTGATCCACATTGTATTCTGTGCCAAATTTTGACCATAAATTTAACTAACAAAATGTTCATGGATGTCACAAAATATTACATCATTGAAAACTATGTTCAAATACGAATCCAATGATAAAAATTTTGGCGACATGCATTAACATTTTGTTAGTTAAATATTTGGTCAAAGTTTGGCACAAATTATAAAGAGGACCAATAAACCAGGACGGAGGTAGTACTGTATAACTGAATGCAACGAGGATACAAGTCGTTGAAAACTCATAATACATATGCCCAGGCTTGGCCCAAATACTCACATAAAAAACATCTTGTATAGCCCAACCGCCACGAATTCTTGTTATGTCCTTTGTACAAATATCTCGCCCAGCCACAAATAGAACTTCATCAAAGACCACAATGTGGTTGGTATTTTCTGCTAAGCATGATATCTATCTAAGTCAAAGGTAATAACTGATTGTGGGAATAATCCTTGAAATGAATATTAATATTGAAACTGACAGACACAAGAAAATGATAATGGATACTGCATTGAGAACTTCTTGGCGCGAGTGCTTGTCGGTAAGAGCAATAGCTGATGAGAGCAGAGATTGTGTTGTCCTGTAACATCACAAGTGAGATCTTAGCAATAAAAAAAAGGGCAACCTGGTGCATGTAGCTCCCGCTTGCGCAGGGTCCAGGGAAGGGTCCGACCACTTTGGGTCTATAATTAACAATATTTGAATCAAAAGGTAACATAAAAAGAGGTAATGCACTGTGCTTCTTTTTGAGAAAAATCAGGCCAGTAACACTCTTCAAAGGTGTATAATTAACAAAACAAGAGTTGGACGAATTTGATATGGGAGCATCAGCCCTGTACGCGAAGCGTGGGGTGTAGCCCAGGCGGGAATGAGAGGAGATCAAACGGTCAAAACCACGCAGAACTGATGATCCAACGGCCGAAAACGCTCATGGCCTGAGATGGCTCGAAAGCTGGGCAGTTGTGATATCCTAAATTAGATTGTAGTAGATGGTCATTGCTGGATGACAGTTGCACTCTGCTTGCTCGGTAATGACCGTATGCATGTTACTTTTTCAAAACTAACCAAACTATCCTTATGTGATGTTCTTTTTAGTTGGGATTTTTCCAATACGGTGACTAGTGAGGCATCTCCAGAGACAACGTCCACAGCCCAACTGAGGCCAACATGACGTCATCGCATCCTGAAGTTGCCATGCAATTCACACCCTGTATATCTTCAACAGAGATGGTGGACATTTTGGTATTTTCCACTGGCATATTGTTGTTTTCAAGCATACACGATTCACACCCTAACTACGACACTTAGGGTGCTTCTGAGCTAATTCCCACTTCTATAAACTAACCTCAGTACATCAGCTTCACGTAGATCCTTGCCTCTTCTGATAATAAATACTATAATAGCTTGAATGGAACCATCTGCTGATTGCTTCACTTTATCACATGCCGCTAATGTGCAAGAGTGTAGCAAGACAACCAGCTATAAAGTACAGAGAAAATCTGTCAATAACCATAATGACATTCTTCAATTACAATCAAATTTCAGCTAATAATGTTTACCTCATCCTTAGATAGTAGAATACACACAGAGGAGACAACTCTATGAAATACTTCGATCTGATCAACAGATGCCTTCAAAGGAAAGAGAAAGATGGATTTTGACATTTGCTCAGAAGAAGATTTAATGAATGGTAAATTAATACAGCCACTCACCCTTCTGATGATGGAGACTATGTCCTCTAGGGAGGACAAAGCACCGTATGAAGATTCTAGATCGATGTCATTAGCAGATGTCTTCTGCTTTGGAAGTGACAGTGATATATTGAAGAAAAGTGCAATGATCTGCAGCAGGAAGAGCACATAATAAAGATAAATTTATGAGCTCAATTTCTGTGTATAAAGAGAAATTTTAACTGTTAAGGTTTATGGCGTAGATCTTTGTGTTATCTTCTGCAAAACATGGCTGTTTTCAACAGAACCATGTAACTATGTTGTGCTGCACAATCCAGATTATTAGGGAACTAGTCTCTCAATTTTCTTGTGTGGCACACTGCAACCAGAAGGCCTAGAAAATGGCACATTGCACAGACGAAATGAGCTGTGGCAGGTAAAGGAACGCAAACCGGCTACTTTCCACACAAACCTGAATCGCAACTTTCCTAACTTCATCATCTGTATCAGCACAACGAGGTAGATATGCCATTATTCTCTCGCCCAAGCTTAATGAATCTCGATTCGGCAACACAAATGCAGCTGGTACAAAATAAAAAAGAAGTCTTGACCTACTGGGAGATCACAATCATACAATTGCAGTAACAATCCAAGAAAAAAATTCCAACATACATGGCAAACTTGACGAGCCCCTAGGCCCTCCCTGATCAATGTGCTTTAGGCTCAAAGTTGGATAGGAGCCCGATGCACCAAATCCACCAGAACAAAGATTGCGGAACTTTACTAACACCTCATGTACAGCAACACATCCCCTTCTTCTCTGGTGTTCTGCAGATGCTGAAACATATGGATCGAGTTGTCTAAGAATATGCAACAGCTGCTCTGCTCTGCTTCGGCCATCTTCACCGCTGATAAACAAAATGGTCATAACACAATAAGAAAAAGCGCAAGCAAGTGGTAGAAGGAACAGAACAGAACAGAAGAAATTGAAGCATGACAGTCAAAACTTATCTGAAAAATGAGATTTACTTATTAAAAAGTGAGCTTAAAGCATTACCTAGTTAGCAGAATGGCACCTAACAGAATAATGAGGTTTGTTATCAGGCTCTCAACAATGTTTGAGGGCTCAGTTGGCAAAGCAAAAAAACCTAAGGTTGCCTGAAAATGGAACATAAAACAACTCAAAATCATATGTGTTATGCAAGTAACTGAAACTAAAATCATATTGCCATAGTTCTGTGACGTTCGCCACTGCAAAGCAGACCTTCATGACACGATTTCTTGTTTCCATAGGTAACCTTGGCTCTATTGAAACCAGAGTAGTACAAGCACTCAAAGCAACAGTCTGCATACATAAGAAGATTTGCATGAATAAATCCATCAAACTCAAGCGGCTAGTATACATATGATAGTGAATAAGTCGGTATAACTTGAGTTCATACTTGTGTTTGCAGAAGCTCAATGCTGAAATCAACGAGATCATCACTTTGATCCCTTCCCATTAGAGTTAGCACATACTCCAGCAATTGATCTCTTCGTTGCAGTGGGAACGAAATTCCTATTTCAGCAGCACTAATAACAGCCCGGCCTAGAAATTAACAATAATCATGTAAGATAAATAGACCCCAAAACGTGTATAATGTAAGCTGAAACTTAGAAATTTTAACTGTTGGGTTAAATACACAGAACTAATTAGTCATGTTAGATGCATTCAAAATATCGAGGTCAACTAAGCAAACTAAGCCTTCCTTAACTAACATAAGACATCAAATTCTCGAACAATCATTTTTAAGAATCTCCTAGAAACCACAATTAACACTTTCTTTATTCTCTCAATTGAAGAAGTAATTGGAAAATAAAACAGCAAGTACAAACATGAGTAATAAGCCCCAATATAGACTGGTACGATTCAATGCAACATTTTGTTCATTTAGGTCATAGTTCTATAGTTGGAATTCAGTTCATCGTTGGAGCCATGCATGTAGTAGACAATAACATTGTACAGATGCCAGACTAATAGAAATATTCCATTTCCATTATGAACTACTCCCTTCGTTCCTAAATATAAGTCTTTCTAGAGATTCCAATATGGACTATATACGGAGCAAAATAAGTGAATCTACACTCTAAACTATGTCTATATACATACGTATGTAATCCATATTGAAATCTCTAGAAAGACTTATATTTAGAAACGGAGGGAGTACTTGTTAAAGAGGAGATAGAGATAAGAAATCGTTACAAGCCAACAACAATTCTCGAGTAGCGAATGTAAAATATGAGACATGGGTCTATGATGCGGGGAGGACGGATCCGTTTGGCACTGTAGCTTTACGGAGTATCTGAACTTGTTGTGTTCATGATGATGTCGAAACCACCTTAACTGAATCAGTGTACCAAAAGCCATTTCCATAAGGAAACAGCTGTACTGCCAATACATTCTGTCTGGGTGAGGTTTTAAGCTCATTCTCAAGTCATAATTGTTTTTGCTTTGTTCAGCAATACCGTGCGATAGTGTTTTAAGTACAAGAATTAAGTGAAATCTGGCATTTATATGAATTATGCTAGCTCGATGAGATCTCAGCCGATTTCACCAAGGTCAGTTGGTAACTAAGATTTTTCAGAATCTGTGACACGGCAGCTTACCACAAGTCTTCCTAAAATAGATACGAAATACAAACATGATATGCATAAACGAATGTAAAACACAAAATCAGGTGTTGAGGCTAACAAGTCAACTGCTGCAAGAAAATAGCAAATATCAATTGTGCTAAAGCAGAGGAACGGAGTACATTTCAGAAGTAAATTCTAGGCATGACTACAAAAACAAGAGAAGACATGCAGCCTTCTTATAAAGGAAAGTACCTAAAAGGTCAATTGCAGTAATGACAGCTTGCTTTGCAGTAGGATGTTGAACATGAAGGAATCTTCCAAGCATATCGGTCCCCTGAGTACAGGGTAAGTAGAGTAAAGGCAGGAGATCAAAATGCATATCAGATTTGCTGGCCACAGACTAAGAAATAAAGAAAATATCTATTGTGATGTGATTAATGTGTCCTCAAACATAATCTGATGCAGGATCAGGGAAGTGCATCTGGTGCACCTATGTCCACATGAGCCCGTTTGGGGCAAGTACTTGGACAATTACACCCCCCCCCCCACACACACACACACAAAACCATGGTATCTGAGCACTGTCAGAGTAAGTGTGGATGTACGAAATTGCGTAATATTATGAAAATGTGTTGCACTTAGCCAAAAAGGTATCATTTATCAGACTGGTCAGCTTTATATAGCAGAAATAAAGACAGCTCAGTTCATAAATTGGATACATACCACAAGTGCGTTGATTCTGGCTTCAATTACTGTTGATGGGGCATATCTTGCAGCATAACCATACATCAAAGCCAGAGCTGCGTACGTATCATCAACATCCTCCACTTTTTCTCTAAACGAGAAAAATGAGAGGAACCTGCAGAATTCAACACCACATATTTATTAATAGAATGGGCCAACTACATACATGGGCTGGAAACATGAACTAAGACACTAAAACAACAGTGCCATTCATTATCTCAATTTCTCTTTCATCAAATAAATTATGATAAAAAGAGGAAATGGAAGAAAACTATTGTTCAAGTAAACCAAAATGAAGTACCTACCAAAAATATCGGTAAATCGTTATAGGTGGTTAATTTAGAAGGGGAAACAAATCGGTTGCTAAGGGCACAAAACTGGCCATATAGGTGTATATGTGAACTAAAGCATAATCTAATTACTTCCAACTTAGCTTATGGGTTGCTATCTCGGCATGATTCACAGTAAGATTAGCAATATAAAATAGGGTGCTCCTACCAAAAAGGACATAAATACCTCTGGAGAGCACTTTGCCCTGCATTTTCTAATATGTTCTTCAGCTTCTCCAAAACTGTGTCCAAATGAGAAGCTGCAACCTGTAAGTGTATTCAGTACAAAAGCTCCAAAAGGAAGTCCTAAATGAAAAGATTTCATTAATTCCAACTTACCAAACCAATGCCTTGGGCAAGTCCAAGGCGATTAACAGGGATAGACATACTTGAATGTCTACACATCAAATCAATCTTTTCACGGACATAAATCCTATCATCAACCTTCTGAAGAAGCATTCCTAAACATCTGCAGATAAAATATTAGAAAATCACTTCCAGTACATTAAGTGCATGGGCATGTTCACAATATATTTTGTGCATCCGAGCCAAAAACATCTAGTCCATCTCAATAGGAATGTACCTAGTAAAAGCATTAGTGACCACATCCCGAGAAATGCCAATAACTACAGATCAATGGAAGGTACAGCAGAGTTAACATAAACTTACCTGTGCAACAAAGCTGAATGCCCATCAGATGTAGCATAGAGATCATATTGTCTAGCAAATGCATCGCCCAAGGATATGACCCACACATTATCATTCACAACATCCAAGGATTCAGCTAAAAACTGGAAGACATAGCAAAATAAGCTTTTGAGAGAAGCAAGCATGATTTGAAGCCTTGCAAAAGAAAAAGTCTACAAGGTACAAACAAGCAATTAATCTGTTACCAGCATCTGTTTTTCACACAACTAGTTAGCACAAATTTGCCGACAGTGACAATAATCACCATAATTCCACTTGCTTTATGACATGATTATAATCTTCAGACGACAAGAGCAATATACTTACATTGATTATCATGTTATCCCATATTTCCTGGTAGGTGCTATCTTGCTTAAGATCTTCAGGATCACTGATGTAAGCTTTCATCTTAGGGACCTAATACTTGCCAAAATATGCATTTTGTAAGCCACTTTAACAACATGACAAGATGAAATTTGACTATTAGTCCTATTGCTGTTAAGTAAATCGCCAAAAAAGTTACATAGCTCAGTGAATTGTACAAAGAAACCATTCAAGGGGCAAGCATCACACTAATCCAAGACACAGCCAGGATGGGCAATGGCCGTTCTTAAAATGTCGATTAACATACAAATTAAGAAAAACATCGATACTGCGGAAAGATGAGTGGATAATATGACTTACTCCTACTCCTACAAAATTACTTCTCCATTAAGAACCAAACAAATGCAAACATGATTAACTAACAAAAAACTGGAATGGGAATGCACTCTTCAACTGCTAAGAACACTAGATGAAGGGGCTATACCTCATCTTCCCAAAATAAAGAAAGGTTTCTTGGGAAAAGTTGACCCAAGTAGCACAGCACCTACAAAAAGCAAAAGTAATGTGGACAATGATGACCGCAGTGAACAATCTTTGAGGTTTTTCTATATTAAATACATCAAAAGAATTATAACCAGAGGCCCCAGAGAGCGCACTTCTTAATGAGTGACAACTTGAATTACATTATATGAGGGCAAACAAAGTTAAAGACTTACAAGGCAACAGTACAGTACTAGAGTTGCGATGAAAATAAGGTATCCACTGCTGCGGACTATATAATCCAGATACTGAATGGAAGCAAACAGTATCAGGCAGCCTATTGGTCAGGGATGATAAAAGTTATCCCAGTCGACAAGAAAGAGAACTAGTGTGTCAAGAACTAATTTTCCATGTATAACTAATCCATTGCAACATAAAGCATATGATAATTCACCATCAAAGGATAGAAGAACCTCAATACGACACAGGATCACTAAGAGGAGAAGTATTCACATGTCTGTGAAAGCTAGACCATACATGGAATAAATGGATGGACATCAATCAGATACAAGAACCAACAATGAAGATTTAATTAGTTTGAAGACAAACCGTCAGGATCTGGGTAGCGAGTTGCCCCCTAGAAAGTGGATTATGCAGAAGCACCAGCAAACGAGCAAACAGATCCTGCATAACCGATACAGCTATGAGAAATAAGTAACTATGGATGATAAACTAAAATGTCATCTGGACATCTGGTATCAAGTAAACGTAAACAAACTACCTCGGGACTGGGCATTTCGTTTGAGGCATTAAACTCAGTATATAGTGGATTTGTCTGCGACAATTTATGCCTACACAATTCAGTTATGCATTTGCAGACCTGCAGATATATCTCCATTGTAATCAGTACACAATATACTAATATTACGAAACTGATTAAAGGACCAAACTTCGGTTAAAACACGTAACAAATATAACCAACTAAGGTCCGTTGCTTTGACAAATATCAAGGGTGTAGAGAATAACTTAAGAGCGCTCACCGTAGCTACTGCACCTGTATACTTCTTTGGGATAATCAGCTGCAAGAGAAATGGCCATAGAACAAGCTGGAAATAATAAAATGTAAAATGCATTACTCACAACACCATAAAGATATTTGTTATCCTAGCTCCACAAGCTGATTTCCTAATTAGATGGGCACAATGTAAAAGATTAAAGAACATCAAGTTTCCACTGTACCTCCATTTCAGGAATGGTAATTGCTAGTAAAAGTAGACCCTTTTCACATACAGCTCTTAGTTCAGATAGACCAGCAAGACTTATTTTCATCTGATAAGTGAAAATATAAGATAAATCATCCTCAAGAAATTGGCATCCAGTTAGTAAACTGTGCATAGTCTGAAATTAGTTAAACCTCAAATCTTTTGTCCTGGAAGTACTCATTTTTCAGAGTGTTGATATCATTTAGATCATCATCGGTTATAGCACTATGCCCCACCAAAAACTCAACCGCGAGCTCAGCAGAATGCCCACTCAAGTAGCAATGTGAAGCCATAACGACAATTAGCTGTACATGATTGAACTGGTATTAAGACAATGAATAACTGGATGTATACCAAAAAAAAACAGATATCAGTATTATCTATACAGGCAAAAAAAATTAACAAAGTCTGAAAAAAGTTAATATGGAATACCTCAGCTAGTGCCATTCGAATACCCAAGCTCTGCTCCTCTAGAAGTGATTTGACTATTTCAACCAACAATGTTTGCTTAGTATGCCATGATTCCAACAACCTGTATGATAGGTTACAGAACTTGTCACAAATAATTCCAAAAGCAGAGAAGGGGGTGGCGGGCGAAGGGAATAGAACCTGGGCAATAGATGTTTTATTGTTCCAAGTGCCCCAACAATTGATGCTTCATCTTTTGACCTACATTTCTATAAGGCAATAGAAGGCAACAACAGTGGACTATATAAGCCAATTATGTGAATATTCACAATGAAACTTTGAGTTTTTTGGAATGTGTAGGAAGTAGGAAAAGTGTAACTTCGTACTTACACTCAGGAGGAACATGCACAGATCCTCAGGATATGCTAATCCAGTTACCAAGAAACAGTGCTGGAGTTCATTGTATGTCTACAAGCATGTAAATATAAGCACATGTGTAGTAACTATTCTTAACCATTCATCTAGTATAAACTACTCCCTCCATACCACAAAATAAGACGTTTTTGCTAGCTATGTTAGCTTGCAAAAACGTCTTATATTATGGGACAGAGGGAGTATAAAGCAATGAACACTGAAAAACAACTTTGCTTCAGAGGTAATAAACAGCACGAGGAACTTGCAGGAAAATACTAGGTATCATAAACTCCAATATTCAGACACCTTTGTGAATTGTTTGATGAAAGATACACGATGCAGATGGCACCAATCACAGTTTGTGCTCAAATGAGGATAATATGGTGCCCATATAAACTGGTGCATGTTTGTTTTAGTGTGGCATAGTGGCTTAATAAGGAATAAGAACAACATTTTTGTTAAAACTCAAGTTTGCAGTATCAGACCTCGTCTAGATCCAGTGACCTAGACTCTAGTCTTATTAACACTAGGGACAACACTACTGAATAAATATATGTACATATGTCAAAAGAAAAACTGCACAAATGTCCTACAATAATGCTGAAATAATAGAAACTATAAACAGGGACTAACAAGTTCTAATCTAACAAGAATTCAAAATATATCTCTATGTGAGTTACTTTTCACATCATTTACACCCCTGAAGATATTTTCCCACGATGATGTTGCTCTGTATTCACAATTTCAAAGATGGAAACATTTTCTTAGGTTCTTTCCTTAAGAGACATATCAGCCAAGATATAAGCTTAAGCTGAAAATTCTGATTCCACAACTGCCTATCAGGCTCCAATCTAAGGTTCAACCACAAAACCATGTTATATGCTGCTAGCATAACATGTCTTTAGATCACTCTCCAGAGTCCAGTCGACTCCATCAGTGGTTCCGTCATCACTTCTATTTACCGAGCGCAATGTGGCAGTATGGATCTGGAATAATCCACTAGAGTGTGCAGAATTAACAGATGTCTCAATGCAACCAAAATGATCACAAATAAAAGATTTTGAGATAGGAGGCACCTTCAATCCCTTTGAAATATAGCGTTCATCTTTGCTGATGTTGACAGATACTAAAGGAAGAAGAGTAATCAAGACAACAGCTAGCTCCTGCAACACAAGAAGTAACAAATTGCGAGTTATCATGCTTTGACATCACATATATATAAGGTGTTAAAACAGCAATAATGCATGCATTTTTTATGTATATATGATGTCAATTCATCACATAATGTCCTAGAGAAGTTGCCAAATTATCATGCTGGGTTTCCTCATCGATCATGGTTCATGCAGAAAAAAACATGAGATGCTGCAATGAAATGTCGGACAAATTTTGCAGGACACGTATTAGTTATCAACTAACCATAATTCCAATAAGAAACTTACAGAATGTCGATGTATTAATTAATTGAATAAAATATAACGTTTTAAGAATATTCTTAATTTACCTCAAACTCAAGTAAAGGGGGGCCACTTTCTGACAGTAATGATGCATTAAGAAGGTTATGAAGACTGTGAGCCGCGGTAAAAGCCACTTCTTGATCTTTCTTACATCTACATAGGTAGAAGTTCAAAACAAATAAATATCTGAGAGAATTGTGTGAAGTCTTCAGTAAATATATGAGAATAATAAAAACATACAGGTCCAACATTGTTGGTATAATCCTTGGCAGAGCTGATTTTAACTGTGACCTAGTGACCAGGCCAACCATTTCTCCCAAAGCCTCCACAGAAGACAAACGGACCTGATGGAAATATTGACCACACATGGGTGCCACTTAGCAATTAATTTGATTTAAAACATTAAGTGTGCTAATAAAATGTGTATTACTTCGTTACTACAGATTTCATTTCTGTAAGCCACTAAGATCCCCCAACACTGTAGCAAATTTGCAATGTTCTAGAGAGAGGAAAAGGTCCATTGTGCAAGGGACTCCAAAAAAACTTGATGACAATGATATAGGAGAAAATTAACTCGCAATGCTAACCATTTGATTGACAGGAATGCACAGCAACCATCTGATCTGCGCCTATGGGCACAATTTGTTGACTGTCCCCCTAGAAGTAATTGATGATAAGACACACACCCCCTCCCGGCACTCACGTGGATTTGATCGGCAGGTCATCCCATGCATGCTGCACTACTTCTGGCGGCACCTAGGTATTAGAGGCTGGGGTGAAGTAAAGTCAGGTGTGACCCTTCTATGGGCTTGTAAATAACTCTTTTTCCATCAGTGCAACGGGACTTGCTTTTTCACACTTCCCAAAAAGATAATCTCTCTGCAAGGGAAGTTCTCGCTTGATACATAAGCACATGTTACCAAAACTGTCATAGCATGACTTGACACGCTATTCGGTGTGACCATTCGATCTCAGTGCATTGTGGTGCTTACAAAATGCACCATTATTAGCCCAATAGCCTTGATAATGGTGGATCAGAATATATTGAGCCATTACAGAAAATGTTAGTATGTACTCCCTCCGTACTAATATAAGAGCGTTTAGAATACTAAAGTAGTGATCTAAACGCTCTTATATTAGTTTACAGAGGGAGTATCAGTTTTATTGGCAGGTAGGCATTTCCAGTAACATGTACCAAAGTTATTTTTGTACTTAGGTAACTTTTCTACTGATGAACACGCTCCTATCAGTCGATACACTATTACTATTGAAACGGGTGTAATTATCAACAAACAATCAACTGTGTACCTTCAGATCACGGGAGCCCGTCCATACTTTTAGAAGTAATTCAAATACTGAATTCATGAAGGACCTGACAATGGAATATTGCGCAGATGGCAAACCAGCTTCCATTACATCTAATAAAAATAAACAGAAAATGATCTATGTCAAATTGAAACTTACATAACATCATCATCAAAAGGAAGCCCTGAAGAGGCGTCTCCTATATACACCCATGCAGCCTGGCACCAACACTTTAATGCTGCAAAGGAAACATGGTATCAATTAATTCAGAAGCAAGAACGTATATATTTTCAGAAATTTCTGGAAATATATGAGTACAAATGAGAGCATAGACTGATAACTGAAGGAAATTGCAAAAGGAAGTACCATTAGCAAATACAGGTCGTTGGCCATCTCGTACACTTCCTAGGATAGGTAAAACGCGCAAAAGTACATCCTTCAATCGTGGAGTGAACTGCAGGGCTTCAAATAAGCAAGAACAAGTTGCAAATTCAGCAGTCCAACCAATTCAGGTGGAAATTAAAATAAAAAGAATGTGTTTAACCTTCAGCAGATGCAAAGTCTGCAAGTATCTGTAACATGGCTGGCAAAGCAGAAGTTGGGCCAGAGAAGTAAAGAAATATCTCCTCCATCATCTACAACGTGTTAGGTTGGTACTTATGAGAATACTAGCAGAAAGGCACAAAACGAACAGTCGACTGATGATGGTCATATCCTTCAAAATACAAGTTCTCCTTAGGCAGTCATCCAAGAGAGAAGTGGGTATCCAGCAATGTAGACTTTGGGAAGAGCAAATGACTTCTGACATATAAGTTTACCAAAGCTAATGTTAACCCACAGCATTAATAGAACACTATTCCTGAATTAACATGAAACTCAGCTGGGTATCTTCGGAAAATAAAGATTAGTGAAGAATTGCCAAATACAAAAGTTTGGTATTGAAACTTGCAACAGACTTGAGTGTGCACCCAAAATAATTGGTGCTAGAATGCAAACTCCGAAACAATAATTAAGTCATGCTTGCAGTTACAGAATCCTTCAATCAATAACTCTCCAAGAGAAATGAATTTTTTTAGGGGAAATTTACTCAGTAGCAACCAGAGGATGTAAAAATGCAAGAGATGGCACTGAAAAAGTGTTGCATCATGACAGTATCCACTATTGTTTTCTCAGATGCACTTTTGGGGTTTGGCCCTTTTAGTTACACAGTGACCATGACCCCATTTTTTCATACCTAACAAATTCGACCTTATTGAAGTAGCCTTACTCCTAGTAGTTGACATCTATAACAAGTTTATCCACGAACAGAAAGTATAATGGTTGTGCAAAAGGTATACCAAATCTGGGTCATGTGACCCAATGGCAACAAGAAGAGTAGCTGCCGCTCTTTGCCAATCAACATTGAAGTCCTGTTCACCAAAGAACACCACTAGATCAACCAACAGATAAACAAAGGCAGACAAAACAGAAAAACTAGAAAACAAATCAAAAGCTGTAAAAAGAAACATGATGCATCCCTGCCATTGCAGAGCACTAGAATAGCACCTATTGTAAACAGATAGCATTATGAATGTTCAAAGCCATGGCAAAAAGAGAAGAATAAACTTGAAAAACGGGCCATGATTCTTGGCTGCAGAAAATCAGGGCCGTTTCTGCAAATAAATAAATGCCTGGAGTTGAGATGCTTGGTGGATGCCAAAATTACTTGAGTTAAGAAAGCTAGCTACACCTATTACATCAATCTGAAATTAAGAACCAATAGGTGTTACAGAAGAATGGTACGCGCACAATAGATGTAGGAGTGATAATAAAGTACCGAGCACTGAAACTTGAAAAATACATAAATATTAAGTTTCAAAGAATTCAGACTGTAACATTGCAGTTGAAGTATGCAACAACTCATTGAACGGCAATGAACAAATCACTCCAGCTTCTGAGGAGGCAGTGGGAAACCTTTTAACTTGATGGTGCGATAAGTGAAGTATGTGATGGTCAAAATGTTCCATGGCATCTTATACTCAAGCAGGGTCAGTTCATGAAAATAATTGTAACCCAGTGTGACAGTCACAGCAGAATAGGATGCCTAGTGTGTAAAACTTGTGACATCCCTATGTATGGCAAGAACATTTATGTCAACTGTTCAGCCAACGCCACAAAATCCTCTCCAGTTATGTAACGGGGTGCCAGAAATGAAGGCGTGTGAAGCCGCAAAAAAGTACTGCCTCATTCTCATCTCACAGTTCCATATTGAGCTGGAAGGAAAAAAAACAAGGACGCGGACTGAAATCGTTCGACAATACCTTTGAGCTAACAATCTCTGCGGTGGCAATCTTGGCGATTTTCCGGAGGAACTCGCGCTCGGCATCCCGGCGGTCGAGAGCCCTGACGGCGGAGGCCATGACGAGGAAAACCCCGGCCATGTTGCCAAAGCGCTGCAGCAGTCCACATCAACCAGACAGAAGCAATTCACACCCAAAGCCGAAGCGAAACGGAAACGCGCGCCCAAAATGAAGAGGATGCTTTTAGGCGCAGAGGCGCGGGGGAGGGGAGGGGAGCTTACCCGGTGGCCGCCCCGGGAGACGGTGGCGCAGCAGTCGAGGACGAGCAGCGGGTTCCTGCACCCGGCAACAAGCAACGAGCGACGGGTTAGTAACTAATCATCCGCCAGCCAGAGCCAATAGGCGGCGGAAATCGCTGGGTCACTTACAGCGGCGCGATCTCGCGGAGCGCGGCGAGGGCGGAGTCGCGGGCGCGCGGGGAGTCGTCGGCGAGCGAGGCGACGAGGACCTGCACGGCCTCTGCGGAATGAGGAGAGTCAGAGAGAGGGTGCTGCGGCGGAATCGGAGACGGACGTGGCGGGGGAGGGGGGCGTGGGCTCACCGAGCGCGGCCGCGGACGCCGCGGCGGAGGAGGAGGAGGAGGAGGACGCCATGGAGGAGATCCGCGGCCCGGCGCGGCGAGGAGGGGAGAGGGGAGGCGGGCGGGGACAGCTCAGAGAGGTTCGAGTCCCGGGTGGCGTGACACGATGGGGGGTGGTGAGGTCACTCCGTCTCCGTCTCCGTCTCCATCCGGGTGCCGCCGAAGGGGGCCGAGGGAAACTGACGAGGAGAAGCGGAGGGATTGAACCACAGTTGGATTTGGACGGGGCCGTTTGATCTCGACCCATCCATCGGCAACGGAACGTGCCGGTCTATCATGCTGCGCCCGTCCGTCGTCTTCCTCTCGGCCGCTCTGGCCTCAACAGTTTCATCTGAATCTTCACCCTACGGTAGCATCTTTCAGCTAAAATTCCACCGTCTCCATCAGCATCTGTGGTAACTTTGAGATGACAAATCTACTCGTTGTGAAGTGGGGATCGGGACTCTGCTCCTACGTCAGGAGGTTGGATTTTTTTTGGAAATTCGAACGTCGCTGACGAGTGACGAGTTGCAAGTTGGGCGCGCATAGTTTATCACCAGGACAACCTTGTTGTGCTGGCTCTTTCTTTGCTTCGAGCATCAGCAAATAGTTTAGCTGACGATTTGGGCGATTAGGGCCAAAATTTATCTGATCTCTCATCATTCCTTCCACTGAACTGCCCACCTGCTGGTCGTCCGGTGCACATCGACCTGCCAGCTACTTGCTCCGTAACTCTGAACCTGAAAATTGCAACCAGATAGCCCGTCTAACATCTCCTCCGCGTGAAATATTCGCACTGTGAAAACCGGTCCGGCGACACGCACGTGTTGCTGCCGACATCACAGCCCCCCGCACCGCTCTGTGCTTGCATCCACACATTGGCACCGTACATATGAAGAAAGACTGGTCAGATGCTCATGATCTTGCAGCAAATTACAGCAAGGCACTGCGGCCTGTGGCTGCGAAAAACAAAAGACACATACCAGAAAGAAGCGCATGGATCACAAGTTGTGTGCATCACAATGATGCAGAGGCTAGGGGTTTGAACCTCCTTTTGAAAACGCATGGGTCGATCAAATGACTGTGGGATGACAATATACAACCACGAGAGTTCCCAAGGATAGACTATCATGAGGAAGTGGATCATGTACGAGCACATTAACTAGATTAAACAAGAAAAACTATCATTACGCCTATGGTCAGCTTCATATTTCCCCAGTGCCAAGCGGTTTCCGTGAAGAATCGCCCGAGGCCCAAGCTCGGTAGTCTTTATCAAGCTGAAAGAAACAGCAACAAAAATCAGCAGGTAGTGCTGGGCCAAGTATCAACACAAATACAAGAGGTGTTGCAGGCAACGAATGGTTCGACTCGAGACACTTCCAGCTGGCATTAATCAGCATAAACTAATTCATATATGAACTTTTAGGGGTCATCTAGTTTAAACATGAGAGTGATGATTGAACAAAACGCAAGTAAAGTAAACTAGACCATGCGTGACAGTTCAGATATCGATGAATGTAGCAGAACAAAATGTGATAACAGTGGCCACGGTTTCATCAAGAAACAAGCGTTGATAAGTGATAACCAATAAGCATGCGGATGCCTGCTCAATGGTAACTAACCAACCTGATGTTCTGCCCTTGTATGCAGCACCCAGCTGGAGCGAGTTACTGGGGTGCGGTGGGAGCGTGAGGCCTCAGAGCCGTGCTCCAAGTTAGTTGGCACAGGCTCGAACATTACCGCTCTCTGACGCTACGGTAAGCCACGCTGTATCGCCAGGCTGTGAGCATGAATCCTTGTACTTTTTTTCTATTTATGCAACTGTGCGCGAGTATTCTGTGTGTTTTTGAAATATAACTAATCAACATAGATCTAGTTCATGACTTCATATATGAGTAATGAAATGAAGGAGACTTTGATTTCCAGAGAAAAAAAATCTTCTGAACTTGGCGCGCTACTTTATTACTTGCATAGAAGTAGAACACATCCTTGAGTTTACTCCATAACAAAATTATATGAGGTTGCAATGGGAAAAAACGAGTCAGTACATTGAAGAATTTTTTTTCCCTCAAACACAGTGCATCGAAGAAATTAAAATTGCAAGCTGAGCTGATAAAAAATGGACTAAACAAAAGGTTGTCATAGGGAAAAGGCAAAGCAGTATTTTACTGACCTGCTTCAGAAATCGTGGAAGCATGACTCGGAGTAACTGCTCAAGCACTTGCCTGCCACTTGATTCGATAGCTTCAACTGGTAGTGCTTGAAATGGAAAGGGAATGTCAATTACAACCTGAAAATTATCATACAGATATGGTTATGGTTCAGCCCAAGAACTTCCAGTGATGTTTAGATGAAGCCAGCTGAGAGCCAGAGACTGAATTACCTCGATCGTAGCATCCGATGTAAGCTGTTGAAGCGTCGAACCCTCTGAACTGCTGTTGCAGAAAACCCTATTTACCATGGAAGCTGCATCCGACAGAAAATCATGTCAATGATTTCCTGGGACAACAATTAAATATTTAATTTTTCGAAATGCTAAATACAACTACGAAATCATGTGTATTAATTAACATCGAATGAATCATGCAACTCTGTTGTGCCACTAAGTCTGACGGAAGAAAGTCCCTCCAATTATTTTTTACCGTGTGGATTGCGCACACAAACTGTTGAGTTTCCTTTTTTTGAATGTACCAATTATTTAGTTAGATAAATGCAAAGAGCAAACAACCCAAGAAAATAGTGACCACAGCAAATAATAAGGATGAACCGTGGCAAGCAGAGGAAACCAAAATGTCGGATGCATCACTATGATTGATGGGCTTCTTTTGGTCACCCCTTTGTAGTTTACTCGTCCAGTACAATGCAATTGCATCTCACAATCCACGTGATTTGTGTAATCCATGCTATCTGGCATCATCATAATTAAATGAATTCCAAAGCTTCTTTGAGGAATTGATCCCATCGTCGTAATTCAAAATTACGTGCAGTACCATTGAGACAGTGACTGAATTAGTATCAGGCAGTCTAGTCTAGCACGCTAAGCTATGTGCCAGGTATCTGGCCCAACAATGGAAGACGATACAGACATGAAGAGGCGGACAACCTCACCCGAGAATTTGTCATTCTGCGCCTCCACAAGGGGCGACCCCTCCAGCTGCACAACCAAAAACATTTTTCAGCACTCGCTAGTTGCAGACACATCATCCGCCGCCATTAGTGAAGCACTGAGTAGCTAGCTAGTAACTGCAGGATGCTGGATGCTTGCCTTGCAGGAGAGGAGGCGGATGCAGCAGCCGTTGGGCTCCTCGTCGACGCGGACGAGGAGGACGGGGCAGACCTCGAGCGCGAAGAAGCGGAAGCGGTAGACGTAGCAGCGGAAGGTGGACTCGTCGACGCGCTCGATGCGCTCCGCGTCCAGCACCGAGTACTGGCTCGCCGGCAGGCCCATGTACTCCGCTGCATACATATGCAGACATACAGACAGACAGACAGACAGTAACGTGTCAGCCAGGAGATCGCTGGGGGAGGTGAGGCTCCTGGTCGGGGCTGAGGGTGGGCGTTACCGAGGGGGCGGGCGAGCTGCTGGACGGAGGTGGACTCGGAGCGGCGGGCGACGAAGCGCGCCTTGGGAGCGGACGACACGGCCGAGGAGGACGACGAGGAGGATGAGGAGGCGCAGACGACGGCGGCGGCGCGGCAGCGGCGGAAGGCGGAGGCGGCGGGCACGGGCGGCGGCGAGCGGAGGGACGCGGCCATTGGGGGCGTCGGTCGGCTCGGCTGCTTCCCCGCGGGCACCACCGGGCCTTTGCCGTGTGTGGTGTGGGGAGAGGCGGGGAATTTTGTGTTGGATGGATCTTCTTCCTCGTTCGCATTGGACGGATAAGATGCAGCTGGGGATGGGTAGGGTCTGGGTCGGGTCGGCCCTACCATCGGGTGGGCCACGAGAGGAATCTCTTCTGCTGGAATGTGGGGCCGCGGAAACTGTAACCATCGTTTCCTTCTTTTTTTTCTTCCCTGTTGATGTTGATGATGAAATGAATATTGACTCATCTTCCAGCACGTACGTACCTCCTGTGTCCACATGCGGCAGTCTCCGACTCCGAGGTGCTCGGCTCGCGGAAGCTCCAAGCCTCACACACACACACACACACGGCCTTGCTTCGCCGTCTCTACTTCCTGTCTAAATCACATTATTATCTGATTATTATCCGGCAAAAGGACAAAGGCCCTGTTTGGATACTTTAACTTAGCTAGAGGTTAGAGTTAGTTTCTACCTCATGATTAACCCTAAACTAAGGCCTTGTTTGGATCATAC
This sequence comes from Triticum dicoccoides, assembly GCF_002162155.2. Taxonomy (NCBI): domain Eukaryota; kingdom Viridiplantae; phylum Streptophyta; class Magnoliopsida; order Poales; family Poaceae; genus Triticum; species Triticum dicoccoides. The sequence goes on from NC_041386.1 coordinate 644,231,937, forward strand.
TAAAAAGTCTCTAGTCCCTCCCTGTTTGTTTTCAGGTACTAAAAAGTCTCTAGTCCCTCACTGGAGGTTATTAAATGACATGTAAAAGACCATGTTACCCCTAGTATATAGAAAAATAACAACCAAACAATGTCATGGGACGGCGGGGCAATGGGTGCATAAAAGGGGCATTGTTGGAAATGTCTAAAAAAGACTCTCCTTGGGAATCTTCCTCATTTAGTCTCAAAAAGCAACTTTTAGTCCCTAGTAGTCCCTCCTGTTTGGTTTAAAAGTCTCTAAGAGGGATTTTTTCTAGTCCCTACATTAAAAAGTCTCTGAAAATAAACACCCCCTAACTCTAGCCAAAGAAGTGTATGGATGATAGGGTTAGATTGTCAATAAATGCATTAGGAGAACTAGCTCCAATTAGCACCTTTTGAGATAATAAAAGCGTCCTTTATCGAAAAAGCTCCAATTAGCACCTCTTGGGGGGATAGTTTTTTGAGGAGGATTTGATGCAACTAGCTCATACTAGCCCTCATGTTTGGATACTTTAGGGCTATTTGAGCCCAAACTAGCTCAAACTAATTCTACCCTATGGATCCAAACAGGGCCAAAGATATTTTCAGAAAACAAGGCAAAACTTTTGCCTGCCTACTAGTTAAGAAATGAATTGCCTAATAAATTAACAGAAAATTGACGAAAACTGTAACATACCCCATTAAGACGAACTGGTAACAACTATCGGGTCACTAATATTTGACTACATCTGTTTTGCTAAACATGTTTAATAGTGCATGCAAGAAACTGTTCAATAGTATAATCACCTAAAACTGTGTTTGGTCAGCGTGACAAATTTTAGGGCGAGTAAAACTCAACCTTTTGTAGAACAGGAGAAAAAACAAGTTTTAGTGGGGGGCACTATAAACTAGTTTAGCAGATTCTAAACTTTCATCGCACATAACATTCTCTACTCAAGGAGGTTGGCTTCCTCTTCCAAACGTCCCACGACCTCATGAGTTGCATGTCGCTGAGATTCATGATGAGACGTCAGGAGACCCCCGCACGCCGAACACCAATAAACCAAGCGGGACGGACGACACCCCACCGATGCGGAGCATGAAGAAGAAGTGTGGGTGCATCTCGTATGTTTTGGTTGATTTATGACCAAATGGTTAAAGACGGAAATATGTTTGTGATTATACACACGTAAGTCCCTGGGAATTTGGTTTAACCGATGGTGTATGACCCCTAAAAATGTCAAGGAAACATTGAAGTGTTTAGTGCACTTATTGAAGAACTAGCTAAAGAACTGAAGCATGAAGACATAGCTCTTTACTAGTTCCTTTTGTTCTTCTTTGAGCCAATAGGGCAAAACGTACTGTTAAGGGGTCCACGTGTTACTACAATAAGTCTTCAGTTGTGGTCAATCGAACCTAGCTCTTCAGAGTTTAAGACTTGAAATCTCCTTTCGGGCAAAGTCTTCAAGATTACGCATTGAGGGTGATTCTTTTGTATATCTGTGTCTGATTTCTTCGTCCAGGAGTTAGGTAACATGCTGTAAGATTAACATATGTTGGAGAATTTGATAGTTCAAAAATTTCCAATCATTGTGACAGTTGACAACAACACATTGGGTGTGTGTGTCCCGTCCAAAACTCATTCAGCCCCTCAGGTTGCGACCCCCGCTGTCAATAGCCCCCTACCCTCATAAGTTGGTGGTTGCTCCATGAGAACCGAGAAAAGTATTGTCTGAGCAACCCCTCCTCTCAAAGAATTTGAGTGAATCTTAAGTGAGGAAAGACAACAAAGCCTAAACATATAAGTGTTTGAGCATCATTGAAGAAACTGATCATATATAGTTCACCAAAGGCTTGTTACTCTTGAAGAATGTGCATCTTCCATACGGTCAGATTTCTGGGAAGGTTTGGAGATCGCCTTGAAGATCTACCACGAGCACTTTATCCCCACCGCCCCCTCTCCTGTTGGCTTGGGCATTCCTTGGGCCGAGATTTTAAAAGCCTCAACCTAGCCCCAAAATAGATAATAACATTTTATTGTTGAATTTTTTGTGATTATATTAGGATATATAAAACGCATCATCATACATGTATTACATTCAAACCCTATTGTTAGTATCTGATAGATCATATTATCATGAAGATAAGTGGATGAAAAGAAAAACTATTATCTGCAGGAGGGAAGGAAATTCTCCTAAAAATCTATTGTACAAGCGATCCCCACATATGTGATGTTCGTCTTTAAAATTCCTAAAATATTTACAAGGAATCACTAATGAGATGTCACATTTTCGGTGGGGAGACGAGGACAATCATAAGCGGATGGCTTGGTGAAAAATGTGTCTATCTAAAAATCAGTGGGGCGGGTTTTTGTGATATTCATTGTTTCAACCTGACAATGTTGACAAAACAAGCTTGTCGTCTTCTCGAAAATCTCGAGTCCTTATGTGCCATCATGTTGAGAGCTAAGTATTTACCTGATGGTAATTTACTGAATGTAAAGTTAAAGAAGGGTTCCCCTTTTACCTGGCAAAGTATTTACGATGGGTGGGTGGGAGGGGGGTTAATTATCTGAATCATGGTTATACATGGCGGGTTGCAAGTGATCAAAATAGTGATATTTAGGAAGATGCATCCTTTGATCATGACATGCTTAGGGGCACGGCCGGTGCTATTTCGAGGGACGATAAAGACAAATTCATTGCATGAGGAAATTGAACATTGATTGGTGCATGGTTGTCCTAAAGGCTGAAGCTTTGGCGCTTAGATATGGTCTTATCATTGCTTAAAAGGCTGGTTGCCCTTCTTATCAATTCAGATAATTTAAAGGTTATTCAAACTATGAACAATGGAGGACGATCAACGAGTATGATGAGTACTGTGTTTGACGATTGTGTTTTTGGCTTGTGGTTTATTCATTACTAGTCTTGAGCATTGCAATAGAGAAATGAATAAGGTTGCCCATGAACTTATTAAGTTAGCTAGATTTTCTTTGACTTTCGACTAGTTTGAAAAGCCTTTGACTGGTATTGTACTCACCTCATAAACAATGTACTCCCTCTGTCCCAAAATAAGTGTCCCAAGTTTAGTATAAATTTGTACTTAAGTTAGTACTTTCTGTGTAAAGAAATATAAGAGCATTTAGTGACCGATCACTAAATGCTTTTATATTTATTTACGGAGGGAGTACAAAGTTCAGGCACTTATTTTTGAGACGGAGGGAGTACTTTATTTCAAATGAATAAAGTTCTGTGTTAAAAAAATGTATTTTGGGTTTGATCGGTCTTTCAGGCCAAAATCTGGAGCCGAGCCCGCCCCACTGTCGGGCTTTGGGCTTGGGCCGTCAGACCGGGCTGCCCATACCGAGGCCTACTCTCTCGCTCCTCCCATCTCTCACGATCCCCCCAGCGCCGCCGGAGCGCCGCACGTCCTCCACCATTCCCGCTCATCTTCTCCGCGCACGGCCTCCGAGCCCACTGCTCCGCCTCACCGTCCTCTCCCGTCGTCGGGTCCGCCGCGCTGGGGCGGGGCCGTGCACCGTGACGCCCGTGCGCGCCGGCGCGGCCTCGCCGGCGACGTCTCCGTGTGCGGCGCCCTATCCCTCCTCCGCCTCCTCCACGTCCAGGCCTCAGCACTCCCTGCATCGAGCCTCGGAATCACGTCCCCATGTCGCCTCTCCGGCAGGCGGGCCGCCGCGCCGCGCCCCACGTCCCGCCGCCGGCAGCCCCGTCCGTGTCTCGCTCCCAGAACCAGCAATGCCTTCCTCCGTGGGACGAACCGTTCTTCCCTCCCAGTCGCCACCGCTGCCTGCCTCTCCTCTGGGCTGGCGTCAGGGCTCGGATGATTTCCACTTCTCTCGGTAAGGATCCATGATTTGCTTGATGCGTGCTAGACTGGTAATCAAATCTATCAACATATTGCTAGGTTCATTGCGTGAGGTTGGTCCTAGTTGACCCTATACTAGTACTAATGCAAGCTGTTACTCTCAACAGAATAGTTGGCCGAACCCCTGTATTTGAAACCAGATCAAATTCAAGCCAGTGAGCTGATAGTAGACTCTGGTTTACCTCCACTTGAAAATATATCGGCACATCAATTCGACACTCCACGCTTGCTGAAATTGATTATGAAACGCTCCATTTTGAACTATACGCGCAATTGCGTACTGTAAGGCAGGTAGTTCCTTGTGTCAGTGTGTAACCACTAACCAATGTTTTGGGTGACTTCAGAGCATCATGATTTTACGTGGAAGACTAGTATGGCTTCGAGATTCATGCAAACCGATATCGTAAATGCTCTTCGTAAAGGTGATCGGCAGCGAGCATCCATTATGCTCTCGAATCTTCAACAAACCAAAGAAGCGTTAACTTCAGAAGATTTTTCTTATATACTGGAGTACTGTGCAGAAGCACCTGATCCGTTGGTAAATCTACTGTAGATGCATATTTTACCTAGAGCATGGAGTTTGATATAGTCATTTTGATTAGTACTCATTTTGGATGTTTGCCAATATGCATAGTTTGTTATGGAGACACTGGAGCTCATGAACGTGAAGTCCATAGATATTAGTAAAAGCCATTACAGATCTGTCACTCGAGCACTCAGCCAAGGAGGGAATTCGAAGGAGGTACGCGATATTTCTTATATAACGAATGAAGTTTTTGCCTTTGTAACTTGTGTGGGAGTTCAATCATATAAATACCCTTTTGAAACTGCTTCAAATAGACCATCAGTAGTAGTAATATACACTTGAACCATCCAATTCACTGTTTCCTCTGTGTAAGCTGTCCAACTTTCCATTTCTTAGTGCTCCCAGCTAGTCAAAATGCAATACCGATGTATTCATCCTTTTGTACAAAATGAAGCTTCAATACTAGGCAAGGCCTTTTTTAAGGGTACTTGATGAAAGGTTATACTATTTCATGCCTTAACCAAAATGGCAAAATGATGCACCGGTTATTTCTTTCAGGTGAAGTCTGTGCATGGGCATTCCCACAAATATTTTCATGCTCGCTCATGATAGGCTCTGCAGCCATTGGTTGTAGAGAAAAAACTTCACTTACAGACCTTGAACTTTGGCGGTCATTTGCTTTCCACTCTGAAACTTCAAAACCATCTAGAAGTAAACCTTCGCGCTCACTGAGTCGGTCCGGAATCGTTGTTTTCATATGACCAGCTGGTGGTCTTAACCGATCTGACAGTGCATCCATGTCATCTAAAAGTGCTCCAAAATGCCGCAAGGGGGTCAGGTAGATGGTATAACTTAGAAGTTGAGGGCCCACTTTTAGACGGCTTTGAAGATTTAAGACGGAAAGCAGGGCCAAAGTGGACCTTTCATTGTTTGTATATACTCCCTCCCTCTCAAAACAAGTCTCAACTTTAGTACAACTTTGTACCAAAGTCGTACAAAGTTGAGACACTTTTTTTGGGACGGAGAGAGTAGTATAGTTGTAGGAGAGGGAATCAGACGGTAAGTTGTACCTTCTGCACGTAAGCTGTTATACTCTTTAATGAACCATTTTGATGAAAAAATATGTTGTTTTGTTAATCTTTGGTGCTCTCTGCAGTTCTTCTTGCACTTCTGCTCGTTTACCTGCGTATTGAATAATGCCTTATAGCATATCAGTTTTTGCAGGACATCATGTTAGCTCCTTGCAGTCTTCAAGTTGTTGACAACCATCTTTCTGATGTAGGCACTTAAATTGCTCACTCTTCTAGGGGAAAAAGAATGCTCATACGCTGCTTTGCCGATTTTCAACATCTTTTTGAGTGCCTGTAGCACAAATCTGAATGATGCTGAGAGCTGTCTAGAGATAATGGAAAACCATCTTCTTGGGAAGTCTGAAATAACATTCTGTGAGCTTCTGGAGGTTTGTATGAACAGCTGTTCAATATTGCCTGTTTATGATCTTCAGAAGTTCAGTTTCATATCTGGAGAAGGAAGTACTAGTGTACCAGAACTTACCTGTTGTGGCTGCAACTATGGGCAGACTATGTGGACTATTTGGTCCTTATTTTCTGAATCAACATCTGCTTGCGTACATTTATAATTTGTATTCCCTTCTGGTCCATCACTTAATTTCTGTCCTTTTTTGCATGTTGGTTTTAGTTTCTTTTACTTCTGTTATGAAATAGTCACATGCTTTTTCCTTTTCTGTATTTCATTTTTAGGGCGTCTATTGAGACATTCCTTTTCATGTAATGTTGTATGTCACATTTTCACACGTTTCTTGGGATATGTCAGCTTGCTTACTTGATTGATATATCTTTTCAGGTTGTAGTTTTGCAGAGAAATTTGTCTGCAGTTCATGATTTATGGAAGGACTGCACTAGGTATTACAGTCCAAGCATTGTGACTCAGAGGAAATTTGTGAAGGCTTTCTCTACACTAGGTGACCTTCAATCTGCATATCGTATCTTGCAGCATATGGTAGTCCTTGCCGGAGAACGCACTGACCATTTGAGGGTATCTTCTAAAAGGAGATGCCAATCAACAAGATTAGACATTCCTGTACCTGCTTTGCATGAAGTAGAAGATCTCAAACTTGTATCGGACTATGATCTGACATCATCATCTCAAGGGAAGATGGGAACTGGAGAATGCTTGATTGATGCTCAGCCGGAGCTGTTACGGGTGGAAACTCAATCATCAAAACATGAGCAATTGAAGGGTTATGTGTCATTTATTTCTGATGGTCTGTTCTGCATTCCAACTACATAAGCCCTGCAGTATACTTGTAAACTTAGTTTAATGATAGTTATAGAACTTATTTACTTTCAGTCTTGTTCCAGGTGACAATCTTGGTGACAATTCTGAACCAGACAATGGGAGGATGCCAAAGACATTGAGTTCTGCACCCACTGCAGTGAAGAATGTTTTGCGATGGGCTTTCAATGATATCATACATGCATGCGTGTACCTTGACAACTGCCAGTTGTCTGAGCAATTATTTCTAGAGGTAACTAGTATGTGGTCTTTTGTTGTCTTAATATATACTATGGCTTGTCGTTTTTCTGTTTGCTAAAATCTTTACCTCTAAGCAGTTCTCTTAATATATCAATCTTCTAGATGGTTGAACATCACTGTGGTGTGGTAACTTTTCCAGTGGCCTGTGTGATTTATTTCATCTGTTGTACCTGTTTCATCTAGGTCATATCAATCTTGGTTGAACATCACTGTGGTAACTTTCCAGTGGCTTATATGATTGATTTCATCTTTGTACCTGTTTCATCGGTCATATCAATTGGACTGATACTTTCTTTCTGTAATCTTTTGCTTTCGGTTTACTTTCTTCTTAAGATAGTCACAAAAACAGTGGAAATCCAAAGCTGACCCCGAACTTGCATGCACCCAGTGTGAACAGTAAATTCAAAAAGAATTCCAACCAAAAATTTTAAAAATTCTGAAATTGTTATAAAAAATGTATGAGAAACTCTTCTAGGTGCTTGCAAATTTCCGTGCTGAGATGACATCCGAGGCGGTCGGTAACAAAAAATGCTGGAGCTCGAATTTTGTTGCAGCTTCGGACATTTTGGAGCTCGGTTTTTTGTACCGAGCTCCTCGGATGTCATCTCAGCGTAAAAATTTGCAAGCACCTACAAGAGTTTCTCATCTTTGAAATTTGTTTCCTATTTTTTTGACTTTTCTGTTCACCTGGGTGTAGAAACACCCGAGAATCAAAACGCCGCTCTTCAAAAACAGAGCATGAACTCGGTTGAAGAATTAAATTCATTTAAAGTTAGTAACTGACATGTGGAGTTGCTTATCAGCAACTATTCTAGTATTTTAATTATTTACTGATTTTCTGCTTCTATTAGTGGAAAAGTGGTGGGAAGTGCGGAAATTTCATGTTTCACACCAGTGAAGTTTGATGTTTATGCTCAATGTTATTCTTTCTTCTCAGATGCACAAGATTGGACTGCGACCATCAAGATTTACATATGATGGTTTTATCAAGTGTGTGATAGCCGGGAAAGGAGTTGCACATGCCATCAAAGTGGTATGCTATCAAAAGTTTATGACATATCCAGTTACATGAAAGGATATCTTGTTAAATATGATTGTGCACACTAATTATTTTGTAAAACCCTGAATATAGTTATGCTCTACTGTCTGAATTTTTTAGAAGCTATTGTAATTGTAATGTTAATCACTGTTTACTTACTCTGCATAAAAACTCCTATGTAAACCTGAACTGTACCTGTTCTATTGCGACTGCTAATCACTATTTAATTACTCTCCATTGAATCTACTAATGCTACTATATTTATATTCTCGTGCATTCCAGATCGAAGTGATGGATAGAAGAGGTATCAGGCCTTACGACAGTACACTCGTTGCGCTTTCCGTTGATCATAGCAAAAGCTTACAGTTGGATCTGGCTGAGCATTTCTTGGGAAGAATTTCAGATATACAACCGGAGCATATACATGCTTTTAATGCTTTGCTTTCTGGTTGTGACATTATGGTAATGTATTGCCTTTGGAAAGAGATTGTCTATCATGCCATATTTGTGTCCCTACCTCCTGTCATCTTAATTTCAGCTTGGCCATTCACGCTAAGGGTACTTGTAGGCTAATGTATGGTTTATCAATAATCTTAGTCTTTTCCTGTCTCAAAATCGTTGGTGCTCTTTGTCATACCAACGATAATAATTTTTCTTTAGTTGTCAGTGCACCTGAGTTTGCTGATTGTATAGAAATTTGAACTGCCAACAATAGTTTTTCTTTAGTTGTCAGTGCACCTGAGTTTCCTGATTGTATAGAAATTAGGACTAAATCCCCTCTTATTATTTTTGTAGAATGAACCAGAAAGAGCTCTCCGCATACTAGCGAAAATGAGGCGCTTGGATTTGAAGCCACATATCTGGACCTATGAAATTATGTTTTCTCTGTTTGGCAATGTCAATGTTCCTTATGAAGAAGGAAATATGCTATCACATGCTGATGTTTCCAAAAGGATAAGCATAATTGAGATGGACATGTTAAACCATGAGATTCGACATAGTTTTGTGTCTATGAAGAACTTGGTATGTTTACTTCACTACTTCGTATATATATAGACTTCCATCTTTTTTCCGTCTACAGTTCAGTGTGAAGAGGTGTATCACTTGAAATATTGTTGCAAGAAAAACATGCCCGTTTTTTGTAGAACTCCTAGTAAATGACTTCTGTGGGTGGTAATGAATTTTTTAATATGCTGGCTACAGGACCTCTGCTTATGGTCATTGGGAAACAGGGAGTTCACATTTTCTTGTTTCCTTTCCCTTTTCATATGAAAAATTGGTCTATCAAGAGAGTTGGCACCTGGCGCCAGTAGGGGTTAAGGATGCAACACTTAGGTGTGTAACCATTCTGTTTAGAAACAATGACGTTTTATGGCTTTGTCACATTGCTCTAGGCTGGTCGAAATTTGTTGTTCTTTGTTGTTTGTTGACGATTACTGTCCATGAAAGGAGTTGCTTCATTAAGTCTGTACCATGGCCTGTAAGATCTGTTCAAACTAGCACACGTCAGCATATGTTATCCTGTCGCACCAGCATTCCCAGTATCTTATCTGAGTTACAGTGCCTAATCCGTTAGATTTATAATGCTTAAAAAAGGGAAGCCAAGTTTTAATCTATCTGAATAGGATGTCTCAGTCATTTGCATGTGATGTGAGGTTGGACTTCACTTGCTAATATGAGTGCGCTACCCTAGTCTAGGAGAGTAGGAAGCACTTCGCAATGAATGGGATTCACAACATTGCTTGTGTGTTAATAATGATCTAATGGGAATATGAACCATGGTTTGTATAATATGCTCAAACTAGCATACCATTTGGTCAGTCACGCCCAAGACCTCACTGGCTTGAAATATCACCATGATAATTGTCAAAGTTCTTGTTTAGATTGCTAAGATCACTTGTCACGTCTCATTATGATCTTCGATACTTCTTACAATGATAGCATGCATCGAAAGTCTTGGTATTTTAATTTACATCATATTATTTCAGATACGAGCCTTTGGAGCCGAGGGAATGATAGATGAAATGCTGAGGTACTTGAATGTTGCTGAGAATGTTTTATGGAACATGGATCCTTATCAGAAGAGTGATCTCTACGGCATTGTGCTGCATGCTTTGGTTAAAGCAAAGGAAGTAAGGATCTACGTCCTTTTACCATTTATTTTGTTATATTAAATGACGAACTGGGTTCAGTTTTTCTTGCAAGCAATTTTTTATGCTTTGTTGAATTCTTGAAAGTTGTTGAATTCGACAAACCTCTTTCTGGTTTGCAGACACCTAAGGCAATAAGAACCTTCAAGATCATGAGATCATGGGGTCTCCCAACCAATACTGCCATTTATAGCATCATGATAGAGTGCTGCAAATTGTTGCCGTGTGTCAAATCAGCTGGCGCTTTGTTGTCCTTGATGTTCCGAGATGGCTGCTGTCCTACGGTTGTGACTTTCACATCTCTCCTGAAGGTAAGGCTAGTTAATTGCAGTGCCGTTACTACTCACCGTGTAATGCACTGCTAATTCTTTCCTTTAGTTAATTTGAATTTCTGGGCCCCATTTGCTTGAGTCTGATGTCATGTTTTTCCATGGAAGGTTGTATTAGCAAAAGAGGATTTTGAGGGGGCACTGGATCTGCTGGACTTGTGCATAACTGAAGGAATTCAACCTGACATTGAGATTTTCAACACAATACTCTCAGAAGCGAATGCAAAAGTATGTCTATGATATAATTTTTCAACTCGTCACCCCGAAATGATGCCCAAGTGGAACTCATGTTTGGTCATTCTTGACAGGGTAATATTCATGTTGTTGAATACATTGTTGAGTGTATTCACAGAGCAATGATTCGACCCGATGAATCAACACTTTGGTACACATTTTGTGCCTACGTGGACCAAGAACTGTACAACACCGCACTCGAGGCATTGCAAGTCCTCAGTATGAGAATGATATCCTTGGACGCGAGCATTCTCAAGGAGAAAGGAGCAGCTTTAGAGGATCTAATCCTCAGCGAAGATCCAGATGCTGAATTGAAGATCATTAGGACATTCAAAGCAACTGAAGAATGCAGCGCCGCAGCCTTACTGAACCTGAGGTGGTGCGTGACGATGGGTTCCACCATATCCTGGTCTCCCGAGGACAATCTTTGGGCGAGGAGACTGGCATCCTCTTACGATGCTAACAAGAGACCCGTGTCATGAAATCTGTGCCGGTAATCACCGGTCTGTTGCGTGGCTTTGGCACGCTCTTGAGGCCGGCCAATT
>NC_041386.1:644243437-644243971 GCF_002162155.2 Triticum dicoccoides
AGCAGCTGTCAAGGATCACTGGTTTTGAATGAGAGTTGATGGTGACGAAGATTAAAACCACATGGCTCACCTCCACTCAATACATTATTTGTTTCATTATTAATTTTCTCCTCAGAACCATATGTATGTTTGTATGAATGTATGTATACAGTGACTTGTGGGATTGTAAGGCATCACAGAATGACATGGTAGCGAAGGGCATTTAAAACTCTGAAGCTCTAAAGTACTTCTCTCTTGTTTGAGGCGAAAAAAAGGGTGTTTTTTAAGGGATGTCCATGCATTAAGTCTGTACAAGTACTGGATAAGAGAACTGTCTTACTAACTTTTTTTCTCTGCTTGCTCTCAGTGAATAAACTAAACGTGATGATGCGTGCCGCCATTGATAATTTGTGTTTTTGTTTCGTTTTCTTCCCATTTTGTAAATCCATGCCGCTGCTATTCAGAGTGAACAAATCATTCGTGCCGAGCCGTAAGTCATTTCTTGTGAAAGAAGTAGAATTGTTGGGTATGCTACAGTATAAATGTGCTCCCTAT
>NC_041386.1:644244173-644264803 GCF_002162155.2 Triticum dicoccoides
CACTGGCCGCCCGTGTCCTCTGTTTTAGAACACCTTGAGGTCTGCTCTTCATTTATACTTGCTGGCTCTTTTTCATCAAGGTAGTCAGTAATTAACACCCATCGTTTTCGCAAAATAAATAAATAAATAAAATAACACCCATCGTTTTAGAACCAAGTTGATAAACAATCTCTTTGTTTCTACACCAAGGAAATGATCTTTTGGGGTATTTATCTATTGAACGTGGTTATCATAGCTTTTCAAAAAAAATGTCTTATACTGTGTTAAGGGGAGGGAGTATGTTGTTAGTTGCACAAACATAGATTTAGAGATTTTGTATGGTACATTGTTCTACACAATGTTAGGTTCATCCAATGGTTAGCACTGATTGGTCAGATTATGGCTCGAGGACACGTTGGTAATTCCTTATCAAGGGTGGATTTATGCTTTCCTAGTTTTAATGGTAATGATAATGACAAATCTGATTAATTAAAATAATAGCCACCTGTCCTAATGATAATGATGCACTGAATCTAATTAAAATTGAAATAATCCCCACAACCTCCCAAAAAAAAATTCCCGCACCACGCCCACATAACTCTGCCGTCTCGCCGCCATGGCCAATCCCCATGCAAATTGTGTCCACGGTGAACCGCTGCCTCGAGGTCACGATATGGCACCCATTGACGCCAGGGAGGTGGAACTGGAGTAGCACCCTGGAGCAGCACACCGATGCTTCTCCTCCATTCTCCATGCAGCGTACCGCCCCTATTCCTCCGACATCCCGGTGCCATCCCCAACCCCGTCATTCTTCTTCTGTTTGTGAAAACAGTTCCTGGAATCTTTGTACAACCTGCACTTCTTCGCCATGGGTCTTGGGCGTCTATCGTCTCGGCTTCTGTTGGCTCGGCAACTCCGCCCTATATGATGTTGCAGTCCGCTCTAGCTGGTCAGACAACTCTGCTGCAGGATTGGCTGGCGCGGGTTGGGAGCTTTCTGGAGTGGGCGGAAACTGTTCTAAGCAGACTATCCCTTGTGCCGGCTTTGTCGCAAACTACTCCAACGTTGTGCCCTTCTCATGTGAAGGGTGTTGGCTCTATGGAAGAAGGGCGAGAGCTATATGCTTATATGCATGTTTCTCCCCTCGTGCTGAGAACAATTCATCGTCACAGTCGACCTTGTCCCCTGTGATGCCTACCACTGAGGGTGAGTAGAACGTTGTGCTCGAGGCTCCGGTGCTTCAGATCATGCCCGAGCTACGGAAGCTATGCCCGAGTCCTGCTTCGCCCTTGTCTTTGGAGCAGTTGGAGGTGGACTCATCGGTGAAGTCGTGTGAGGGACATGTTTCGCCTCCGTCATGTGAGCAAGTGGAGGTGCCTGAGTCCATTGTGACATGGTTCCTATAGTCGATGATGTCGTGTCGGTGGTCCCTCTGGTCGAGGACGTCGATGCGACCAGTGTGTTGGTGCCTGCTCCTACGAGCGTCTTGGTTGACGATAGCTACACCAAGAAATTCAATGAGTTTTATGATTTCGTTGACAAATGGGTGGCTGATCAACCCCCAGCTGGCAAGACAAGTGGTTGCCCCTTTAAGAAGAAACCAAGCAAGGAGAAATGAAAAAAGGAACAAAAGTAAGAAGAGTAGCGCCATCGGAAAGGCGTTCATGATTTTATGATGGAGGGTGCCCAGTTCTTGTCATTGTAAGTGTGCTTGTCAGGAGTTCCGTTGAGTTGTGCAAGTGTCGAGGATTGTGGTTGTTGTGTGTTTGAAGTGTCCTTTGGACGATTACGGTGTTTCATTCTTTGTGAGTAGTTCGCTTTGGGTTATTTGTATCGATTTTTGCCTGATTTTTCGTAAATTAACTTGACAACTCTCTTCTTCTCAATTAATTGATGAGAATGTTTTGCCACCTTTTTTAAAAAAGCAGTTAGTTGAACACATAAAAAAGTCGAGCAGCGAAGCGTAAGTTACACTCTATTAGTAGATCTTTCGTTTGACAACAAGTAATTCCGGAGTGAGGTTCTCGGGAGCAAATTCTTGAGGCAAATCAGGTTGTGGTGTGTGTAGCTGCCTACCAACGAAACATCATTTCGTTGTAAAGGATAAAACCTAATCAAACACACCTGCCTGCCTGCCTGCCTGCCTGCCTGCCGGCTTCCTCTGTGCGTGTGTTTGTCTGACCTAGAGCTAAGCTGGAGTATTTCCCTGAGTTGTTTCCTTCTTCCTTCCTTGCGTCATCCGGTACGTAAAGCCTAGCCTGAAACGTTTTACTAATCAAACAATAATAATCGCAAGACTAGTTAATTAAGCCTCTGGCATCGAACTCGCGTGTTAAATGCAGCTCAAACATGAAGCCATGCATGCGCACAGCATGCGCCGTCCAGGAAGAAGCAGAATCCATAGATGAACTAACTAAACTACTATCCGTACCAAGAACGGCCTATGGCCCTTCGACAATAAACTACTATCAGTACCTCGTATAGTCGGTCTGTGTTGAATGATTGATGTCGCGCAATCTAACCTTATACTACTACTACTACTAATTAACTAGTACTACATGTCATTTGGCATGCATACGTCTGCCGGCTGCTACATGCATATCATACGCTCACTCAGTTCCAAAACAGATGACGCTTTAGAAGGGTTAAACAAACTTCTCTGTAGTAAAGCCACTCCCCCCGTCTCAAAATATAAGATTGTTCTGTAAGCTATAAAACAGTTTATAAAACGATCTAATATTATGGGACGGAGGGAGTAGTTAATTTCTTTTCTTTGAAAAGGAGATTGAAATCCCTGGCATCTGCACCATTGCAATGCACACAATCATATTTAATAAAGTCTGATATAAAGTACATACAATAGATAACAACGACAAACAAGATGAAATTAACATCTATAACTAAGTTAATTTCTTTTGCAGCAACGCTTTCAAAAGAAATAAACGTCCTCACGACACCGCCGTCACATCCAGCCAAAGAAGGGCCAAGACAAGTATTTTCATCCTAATTATCGAGATCAACCGTTGAAGGCCAGCACATCGGTAGGAAAACAACGTCTTCAACAAAATAACAACGCAAGTTCGTCGCTGCTGCGCCCAACAAATCAAGGTCAACACAAAAGTCTTCACCCCAGACATGAAGCAGTTAGGTGGGCTAGGTGGAATAGTATCGTTAGATTGGCCATAAAACCAGTTTCGCAACATAAACATTTTTCTTTTGCGGGGGACGCAACATAAACATTTTTTTGCGGGAGACGCAACATAAACATTTAAGTATTTGATTCCCTTTGTGCCCTACATTCTCATACGAAAGGATGCAATCAATACACAAAGCAAAACACAACACAGTACAATATCTATTTTAGGCCTCTTTTGGTTCATAGGATAGAATTATCATAGGAATAAGAATCTTGTAGGAAATGAGATGACATGTATCTCAAATCCTATGAGTAGGAATAGGAAACAAGATATCATTTGGTTGACACCAAAGGAATTTTTTCATTGAGTCTAGGCTCTTTTTTATTTTTCTATGAAATGTGGAGGATAGAAACCAATCCTATGTAGGAATAGGAATCCATTCCTATGAACCAAAGAGCTCTAAACGAAAAAATCCTATAAGAATCCTATCCTCTAGAATTCCTATGAAATTCCTCTAAACCAAAGGAGGCCTTAGTAGTAGTATAATAAAGAAGGGATCACCACGAAACTCATCGATTATCTAAAGTATACAAGTAGTACATGCACATGCCAACAACTTCTTCCACTAGTAGAAAAAGGATCAAACGTGAAGCACATTAGTGCCGGTTTGTATTTGAGCCGGCACTAATGTATACATTAGTGCCGGTTCCAACGGCTAGCCGGACCGCTTTCATTAGTACCGGTTCGTGGCGAACCTTTAGCACCGGTTCGTGCCACGAACCGATACTAATGAGAGTGGTGGCAGGATGTTGTCAGACTGGGACCCCTCCAGCCCCTTTAGTACCGGTTCTTGGCACGAACCGGTGCTAAAGGTCGTCCTACATAAACCCTTCGTCCACCCGAGAGCACGGGCTCGCTCTGTTCTTCCCCTTTCCCCTCTCCTCTCTCTGTTCTTCCCCTCTTACTCTCGAGCTCATCACACATTTTGCCCAAAATTTGTCAAGATTTGAAGGCCCCCATCCATTCAAATGATCACAAAGGTTAGCAACTTTGTCCTTTCATCTCTCATTGCTAGATTAGCTCTTCTAATGCTTTATATAGTGATTAATTTGTGAGTTTAGTAATTTGGGAGGATATATATATATGTGCTAGTATTTGATTTATATGCAATTTGAGGTCAAAAATAACACTTAGTTTGCATATGTAGGTGTGGTTTACTTAGTGCCTTCTAAATCTCCGTCATAACCACCGTCGATCGCCCGCACCGTCCCGTCGCCGGCACCACCTTATGGTGAGCCTCTTGTTCATGAAATTTTATATAAAAATTGATGTTTGTGTGATTTGGATATATAGTTACTCGTATAATTATCTTACCCGTATGTTGTTTGTTATACATATAGTGCCATGGTTTTGATATCCGTCCCCGTCGGCCCTCGTCCTTGTTATGATTCGGATGTGGTATATATATTCTCTTTTAAAACTAGTTGCATTTCGTGTTTATGACAAATTATGCCCATCAAGTTGACATAGAAATTTTTTCTAGGAGGTATGTGAACCAGAAATTCCAACCGACCCTATTGTCGAGAGGTTAAATTTAGTTGAAAGAGAAAACGAGTACTTGAAAGAAAAATTGAAAAGAATTGAGGGGGAGAAGATGGAATTGGAGTTGCATGTTGCCGATGTCGTCGATGATCACAAGATCAAGATGGAGAAAATGCGCTTGAAGATTAGAAAGATTAGAAAATATGCCATCGATAGTGAGGCTTGGTATCATTATGCTGTTGGATCCATTGTTGCCTTAGTTGCGATCTTGATCGCATTTGTTGTTGCATTTAAATGCTTTAGCTAGAGAGTTATTTGTTTGTTGCATTTAAGTGTTGTATGAACTTTATGTATGAACTTGTATTAATTTGGTCTATTCGGTGTTGTGTAATGAACATGAGCCGACAATGGATGTACGATGACCGATGCTCTCCCCAGTTCGTTGAGGGCGTGCATACTTTTCTGCTTGCGGCTGAGGCAAACAAGCGGGCGGATGGTTTTATGCCTTGTCCATGTGCTGGCTGTAAGAATGATCAAAATTACTTAAGTCAAGAATCATTCACGTCCACCTGTTTAAGTCCGGTTTCGTGCCCCACTATAATGTTTGGACCAAGCACGGAGAAAGAGGGGTTATGATGGAAGACAATGAAGAAGAAGAGGACGACGACAACTATCTTGGCCATGGGTTCCCTGAATACGATGATACAACAATGGGGGAAGAAGCTGAGCCGGTAATGCGGGAAGAAGCTGAGCCGGCAATGCGGGAAGAAGCTGAAGAAGAGGCATCAGATGAGCCCGTTGATGATCTAGGTTGGGCCATTGCTGATGCAAAGAGAAACTGCGCAAGTGATTTGGAGAAGAAGAAGTTGCAGCGCATGTTAGAGGATCACAAAAAATTGTTGTACCCCAATTGCGTAGGTGACAAGAAAAAGCTGGGCACCATACTGGAATTGCTGCAATGGAAGGCAGAGAATGGTGTATCTGATAAGGGATTTGGAAAGTTGCTGGTAATGATAAAGGATATGCTTCCAAAGGACAACGAATTGCCCGAGAGTATGTACGAAGCAAAGAAGGTTGTCTGGCCTCTAGGGTTAGAGGTGCAGAAGATACATGTATGCCCTAATGATTGCATCCTCTACCGCGGTGAGTACGAGGATTTGAACGCTTGCCCGGTATGTGGTGCATTGCGCTATAAGATCAGCCGCGATGACCCTGGTGATGTCGAGGGCGAGCACCCCAGGAAGAAGATTCCTACCAAGGTGATGTGGTATGCTCCTATAATACCACGGTTGAAACGTTTGTTCCAAAACAAAGAGCATGCCAAGGCGATGCGATGGCACAGAGAAGACCGTAAGAAAGACAGAAAGTTGAGAGTACCCACTGACGGGTCGCAGTGGAGAAAAATCGAAAGAAAGTACGGGAAGGAGTTTGCAGATGACGCAAGGAGCATATGGTTTGGTCTAAGCGCAAATGGCATTAATCCTTTTGGGGAGCAGAGCAGCAACCATAGCACCTGGCCCGTGACTCTATGTTTGTATAACCTTCCTCCTTGGTTGTGCATGAAGCGGAAGTTCATTATGATGCCAGTGCTCATCCAAGGCCCTAAGCAATCCGGCAACGACATTGATGTGTACCTAAGGCCATTAGTTGAAGAACTCTTACAACTGTGGAATGGAACAGGTGTACGTGTGTGGGATGAGTGATGAAGACATGTACCTAGGGTAGGGACACGAACCTGACCAAAGAGTCCTACCCTAGGACACCCCTAGAAGAAGTCACCTTTCAATCGACTTGAAGGTATCCCACTCGACGGGTTCAAGACACTCGACCAAGAAGCTATCACTCGACTATGAAGCCAACCACTCGACTGCCAGGAGACCTAAAGTCACTCCACAGGCAAACGGTCGGCTGTTAAGTAGTCTTTATGATCATTATAGCATTTTATTAGGGGCGTTACCAGTAACACCCAACCTTAAATGTACATTAAACCCTGCATTACTGAGGGCAGGAGGGGTCCGGCGAACTCTATATAAGCCACCCCCCTCCTCAGTGTGAAGGGTTCGCACCCCGGTAATCCATACACGCATAATCCAGTCGACCGCCTCCGGGCTCCGAGATGTAGGGCTATTACTTCCTCTGAGAAGGGCCTGAACTCGTCAACCTCGCGTGTAACAACTTTCCAATAGCTAAGATCTAGCCTCTCCATATTCACCCCCTACATCACTGTCAGAGTTAGAACCACGACAGTTGGCGCCCACCATGGGGCAGCAGTCTTAGCGCCTGATTGGAGAAGTTGCGATTTTTCCGATCCCCTTTGATCATGGTTTCGTGCGGAATTTTGGTGGAGGGCCGCGAGATCCGTCTCGGCGCGCTCACGTTCATCGCCGACGACTCCGCCTGGCTTCAGGAGGCGCCACTCGACATCTACGCGCTCGCCATCCGCGGTGCGACGCATTTCCGTGCATGCGTTCGTGGCGTCCTCCTGCGGCAACCGTCGACCCAATATCGATCAGCCCCCGTATCGTCTCCCCGCTCTGCCTCCCACCGGCGCAAGCGCTCCGGTCGGTCGAGACTTCAGAGGTGGGTGAGACATGTCGTGGCTCGCCAGTCGGCCACCCCGCAAGTCGCGGCGATCGAGCCCGACGAATCCCTCTACGGCCTGTTAGACCTGTCGACTGGCTCCGCGGAGACCGCATCCGAGTGCGACAGCAGCGACCCATCGGTGGAGGTTCTGGCGGTCGATGGGACGCACAGTCCTCCTGGTTTCCCTCGCGCTGGTGGAGGCGCGGGTGGGGGCGATCCGTCGCATCCCCACGATGAGTATCTCCCCGAACCTCTCACGTCATCACAGCGAGAGGAGCTTCGCCGCTAGAAAGACGCCCTCTACACCCCTATCGTCGGTGAGTCCCCCGAGGCCCGGGCCTTGGAGGACGCGCGTTTGGCTAATTTGGCCGAGCGCACTCGACTGGAGAATCTCCAGCGAGCACTCGACGAGCGAGCGCGTCAGCGGGCTCCCGAGTCTAGTCGACGCCAGCTCTTCCCGCCGACACAGGTATATCGAACCCCAGTTCAGAATTTGGCCGCTGCGGCCCGTATAGCAGAATCAATTCAGCCCTCCCAGTCGGAGGCTGGCAGGGGCTTGTTACAAATCAGAGCGTTGCTCCGGGCGGTGGGAAACCAGAATTCCGCTATCTCTCAGTCGCGGGATAGGATCCACAGTCGATCTGTCGCAACAGATACAGTCGAGTCGGCTCACAGCCCGAGATCGCCCCCGAGGCGTGAGGGACGTGGTGACCGGCATGATCAGTACAGGAGGAATGAGCAGTATGATCACCGATTCGACCGCGATGATCGACGTCGAGTGCCAACCCCTCCCCCGAGGAGTGGGTCGTATGCGCCTCGACGGCAAGATGACAGACGCCCTCATAGTGTTGGGCAGAGGATTCCAGTCAACCCCAGAGACCCAGGCTTTGATGCGAGATCCATCCTCATTCAAGGTTTGGTTGACAGGAACAGAGCTCATCGAGAAGGCCACAACAGAGATGCGCCTGCCAGCAGCAGAGTACATGCTTCAGGGCCAGAGTGTTTCAGTCGAGCCATCAGAGCCGCAGTGATTCCTCCCAATTTCAGGCTGGCGACTGGAATCAACAAGTTCATCGGTGAATCTAAGCCTGACACTTGGCTCGAAGATTACCGAGTGGCTGTACAGATTGGCGGTGGCAATGATGAGGTGGCCATGAAGCATTTACCTCTCATGTTAGAGGGCTCAGCCAGAGCGTGGCTAAATCAGTTGGCACCCAGCAGCATATACACTTGGGAGGACCTCTCCCGAGTGTTTATCACAACCTTTGAAGGAACATGCAAGCAACCTGCAGGCCTTACAGAGTTGCGGTCTTGCGTGCAGAAGCCGAATGAAACTCTGAGGGAATACATTCAAAGGTGGATCACGCTGCATCACTCGGTTGAGAATGTGCCAGACCATCAAGCAGTTTGTGCCTTCAAGGAATGTGTTAAATACAGAGAGTTGAATCTGAAGTTCGGTCGAACTGGAGAGATGTCTCTGAATCGGATGATGGAGATTGCCACCAAGTACGCTATCGGAGAAGATGAAGATCGACTCCGGAGTGGCAAGCAGAAAGCAGTCGCCCAGGAAACCGGAGGCAATTCCAGTCGGAAGCAGAAGCGGAAGGCCGAGCCAGCCGCCCTTGGGGAGGCCCTGGCCGCAACCCAGGGAAATTTCAAAGGAAAACCCAAAGGCCCCTGGAAGCCCAAGAAAGTCAAGGATCAAGACGGAAATGATGTTTTGGATCTGCCATGTCACATCCACACCAAGAAGGATGAAGAGGGTAATTTTATTTACCCAAAGCATACCACTCGACAGTGCCGGCTCCTGATCCAGCAGTTCCAAGGAAAGCAGTCCAAGGATAAGGAAAAAGAGTCGGACAGAGTCGAGGACAAGGAAGACAGTGACGATGGATACCCCCAAGTCAATTCCACCCTGATGATTTTTGCCGATGTCGAAAGCAAAAGTCGACTGAAAGTCATTAACCGAGAGGTGAACATGGTTGCCCCGGCAACACCCAGTTACCTGAAGTGGTCTCAAACTGCCATCACATTCGACCAGTCTGATCACTCGACGCACATTGCCACCCCTGGGAGGCAAGCTTTGGTGGTCGACCCAATTGTTGAAGGCACTCGACTGACTAAAGTCCTGATGGATGGTGGCAGTGGCCTGAACATACTGTATGCTGAAACATTGAAAGGAATGGGCATTCCGATGTCCAGGCTCAGCACCAGTAACATGAGTTTCCACATAGTCATTCCTGGGAAGAAAGCCCAATCACTCGGCCAGATCGCTCTTGATGTGGTTTTCGGTGATTCAAAGAATTACCGCAAGGAAAAGTTGACATTCGAGGTTGTGGACTTCCAAAGTGCTTATCACGCCATTTTGGGCAGGCCAGCTTACACACGCTTCATGGCCCGGCCATGTTACGTGTATCTCAAATTGAAGATGCCTGGCCCCAAAGGTGTGATCACTGTTACAGGCAATCGGAAGAAGGGAGAAGAGTGCTTTCAGAAGGGCTCAAAGATTGCAGATGCTCAGATGGCAGTGGTCGAGCTGCAAGAGTACCAAAAGACTGCCGATCCAAGCGAGTTGCTACGAGCCAAGAAGCCTGCTTCAGAATCAGCTTTTCAGTCGTCCGGTGAAACAAATACAGTCCACATTCACCTGACCGACCCCGATGCTGCCCCGACTCACATCTCAACGACGCTTGACTCCAAATAGGAAGAAGCGCTCATCCAGATCCTCCGTGAGAACTGGGACATCTTCGGATGGAAACCCTCTGACATGCCTGGAGTTCCCAGAGGGCTGGCTGAGCACCGTCTACGAGTCAACCCGAAGTTCAAGCCTGTGGAAGAACATCTTCGACGGTCCGCCGTCCAGAAGAGGAAAGCCATTGGCGAGGAGGTGGCTCGGCTCTTAGCAGCGGAGTTTATCCGAGAGATTTACCACTCCGAGTGGCTCGCCAATGTCGTCATGGTCCCCAAGAAGGACAAGTCACTTCGCATGTGCATTGATTTCAAACATATCAATCGGGCCTGCCCGAAAGATCATTTTCCTCTCCCGCGCATCGACCAAATAGTCGACTCGACTGCGTGGTGCGAGAGATTGTCTTTTCTAGATGCTTATTCCGGGTACCATCAGATCCGTCTGTATGGACCCGACGAAATCAAAACAGCTTTCATCACCCCATTCGGATGCTTCTGTTATGTCACCATGCCGTTCGGCCTCAAGAACGCCGGAGCCACGTTCATGAGAATGATTCAGAAGTGTTTACTCACTCAAATCAGTCGGAATGTGGAGGCATACATGGATGATATTGTGGTCAAGTCACGCAAAGGTTCCGACCTGCGAGCTGACCTTGCCGAAACCTTTGTCAACCTCAGGAGGTATGATATCAAGCTCAATCCATCAAAGTGCACATTCGGAGTTCCAGGTGGAAAGTTACCCGGTTTTCTCGTTTCCGAACGGGGGATCGACGCCAATCCTGAAAAAGTTGGCACCATACTCCGGATGAAGCGCCCCGTTCGCGTGCACGACGTCCAAAAGCTTACAGGCTGCTTGGCCGCCCTAAGTCGATTCATTTCTCGTCTCGGTGAAAAGGCGTTGCCCCTTTACCGACTGATGAAGAAGTCTGACAAGTTCGAGTGGACTCCGGAAGCTGATGCAGCATTTGCAGAGCTCAAAGCTCTGCTCTCCACCCAGCCGGTGCTTGCCGCCCCAATCAGCAAAGAGCCTCTGCTGCTTTACATTGCAGCCACAGGGCAAGTTGTCAGCACAGTACCTACGGTCGAGCGGGAAGAAGAAGGAAAGGCCTTCAGAGTTCAGCGCTCAGTCTATTATGTGTCTGAAGTTTTGACACCTTCAAAACAAAGATACCCTCACTACCAGAAGCTTGTATATGGGATTTATATGACCACCAAGAAGGTTGCACATTACTTCTCTGACCACTCCATTATAATCGTCAGCGATGCCCCACTGTCAGAGATTCTGCATAATAGAGATGCAACTGGTCGAGTGGCCAAGTGGGCGATTGAACTCCTTCCCTTAGATATCAAGTTTGAAGCAAAGAAGGCTATCAAGTCCCAAGCAATCGCAGATTTCATCGCCGAGTGGATTGAACAGCAACTGCCGACTCAAGTTCACTCGGAGCACTGGACCATGTTCTTCGATGGATCTAAGATGCTGAATGGTTCCGGTGCTGGGGTAGTTCTAGTCTCCCCCCGAGGAGATAGGCTCAGATATGTTCTCCAGATTCACTTCGATTCCTCCAACAATGAAGCAGAGTATGAAGCACTTTTGTATGGGTTGTGCATGGCCATTTCACTCGGCGTCCGTCGCCTCATGGTCTATGGCGACTCAGATTTGGTGGTTAATCAGGTGATGGAGTGGGACGTCAGAAGTCCAGCTATGACTGGTTATTGCAATGCAGTGAGAAAGCTAGAAAAGAAATTTGAAGGGTTAGAGCTTCATCACATCCCCCGACTGAAAAACCAAGCAGCTGATGATCTGGCAAAAATAAGCTCCAAGAGAGAAGCCATTCCCAGCAATGTGTTTCTGGAGCACATCCGCTCGCCGTCAGTCCAGGAGGATCCTTTCACAGAAGAAGCCCCACAACCAAAAAGTGCCACAGATCCGACTGAAGTCGAAGTTCCTGCTATGGTCGACCTAATCATGGAAGTCTTGGCAATCACTCTCGACTGGACGATACCGTACATCGCGTATATCCTAAGGAAAGAGCTCCCAGAAGACGAGGAAGAGGCTCGACAGATTGTCCGCCGATCCAAGGCCTTCACAGTCATAAAGGGGCAGTTGTATAGAGAAAGCCCGACTGGAATCGGTCAGAAGTGCATAACACCAGAAGAAGGTCGGATAATCCTTGATGATATCCACTCGAAGACCTGTGGCCACCATGCGTCCTCTCAGACCATTGTGTCTAAAGCATACCGAGCGGGATTTTACTGGCCTAGAGCAAATGAGATGGCAAAAGAGATAGTCGACAAGTGTGAAGGCTGCCAGTTCTACTCCAACATGTCACACAAGCCTGCATCAACCCTGAAGACCATTCCACTCATCTGGCCCTTTGCTGTCTGGGGACTGGACATGGTTGGTCCACTGAGAACAGGCAGGAGCGGATTCACGCATGTGCTTGTGGCAGTCAACAAGTTCACCAAATGGATTGAAGCCAAGCCTATCAAGAACCTCGATGCTGGCACTGCTATCAGTTTCGTCAGAGGACTAACATTCAGATATGGAGTCCCTCATAGCATCATCACTGACAATGGGTCAAACTTCGATTCGGACCAGTTCAGAGCTTTTTGCGCCTCTCAAGGCACGCGAGTCGACTACGTGTCGGTCGCACATCCTCAGTCGAATGGACAAGCTGAAAGAGCAAATGGTTTGATTCTCAAAGGACTGAAGCCTCGACTGATGCGTGATCTCAAGCACGCGGCAGGTGCTTGGGTCGACGAGCTTCCGTCAGTTCTGTGGGGATTGAGGACCACCCCTAACCGGTCGACTGGAAGAACTCCATTCTTTCTGGTCTATGGAGCCGAAGCGGTTCTGCCAAGTGATCTTCTTCACAACGCGCCCCGAGTCGAGCTTTACACCGAAGATGAAGCAGAACAGGCCCGGCAAGACGCAGTCGACCTCCTAGAAGAAGAGAGGGAGATGGCCATGATCAGATCGACCATTTATCAGCAAGACTTGCGTCAATTCCACGCCCGGAATGTGAAGAGTCGAGCCTTCCAAGAAGGAGATTTGGTCCTCCGAGTGGATCAACAGAAACCACACAAGCTTGCTCCTACTTGGGAAGGCCCCTTCATCATCACCAGAGTCCTCCACAATGGAGCGTATCACCTCTACAATGTTGATCGCCAGGTCAACGAGCCTCGAGCTTGGAATGCGGAACTACTCCGCCCCTTTTACACTTGAGCTCTCCCTTGGACGAGATGTAATAAGAAAAATTCCTGCAGTTCGTTTTTATCAAAGGCAAGAGTGTTCCATTAATTATCGTCACTTTTGTTTACATACGGAATCCCCCAGTGGGTGACTTAGCTGCGAATCCGTTTCGCCTAAGTTTGAAAAAATCCTACCGAGTGGAGAGTGATCCTCCCACTCGGGGGCTTAGCTGCAGTCCAACACTCGCCTAAGATCTCTCGCCTAGAGACTTAGCTGCAGTCCGGCACTCGCCTAAGTTTGAAAAAATCCTACACTCGGGGGCTTAGCTGCAGTCTAGCACTCGCCTAAGTTCTCTCGCCTAGAGACTTAGCCGCAGTCCGGCACTCGCCTAAGTTTGAAAAAATCCTACCGAGTGGAGAGCAAACCTCCCACTCGGGGGCTTAGCTGTTGGGGAACGTAGCAGAAATTCAAAATTTTCCTACGTGTCACCAAGATCTATCTATGGAGAAACCAGCAACGAGGGGAAGGAGAGTGCATCTACATACCCTTGTAGATCGCTAAGCGGAAGCGTTCAAGTGAACGGGGTTGATGGAGTCGTACTTGTCGTGATTCAGATCACCGATGATCCTAGTGCCGAACGGACGGCACCTCCGCGTTCAACACACGTACAGCTCGACGATGTCTCCCACGCCTTGATCCAGCAAGGAGAGAGGGAGAGGTTGAGGAAGACTCCATCCAGCAGCAGCACAACGGCGTGGTGGTGATGGAGGAGCGTGGCAATCCTGCAGGGCTTCGCTAAGCACCTACGGGAGAGGAGGAGGTGTCACGGGAGGGAGGGAGGCGCCAAGGGCTCAGGTATGGATGCCCTCCCTCCCCTCCACTATATATAGGGGCAGGGGAGAGGGGGGAGGCGCAGCCTTGCCCCCTCCTCCAAGGAAGGGGTGCGGCTAAGGAGGGGGGAGGAGTCCATCCTCCCCAAGGCACCTCGGAGGTGCCTTCCCCCTTTAGGACTCTCCCCTTTTTCCTTTATCTTGGCGCATGGGCCTCTAGGGGCTGGTGCCCTTGGCCCATCTAGGCCAAGGCGCACCCCCTACAGCTCATGTGGCCCCCCGGAGCAGGTGGCCCCACCCGGTGGGCCCCCGGGACCCTTCCGGTGGTCCCGGTACAATACCGATGACCCCGAAACTTGTCCCGATGGCCGAAACAGGACTTCCTATATATAAATCTTTACCTCCGGACCATTCCAGAACTCCTCGTGACGTCCGGGATCTCATCCGGGACTCCGAACAACATTCGGTAACCACATACAAGCTTCCTTTATAACCCTAGCGTCATCGAACCTTAAGTGTGTAGACCCTACGGGTTCGGGAGACATGCAGACATGACCGTGACGTTCTCCGGTCAATAACCAACAGCGGGATCTGGATACCCATGTTGGCTCCCACATGTTCCACGATGATCTCATCGGATGAACCACGATGTCAAGGACTCAATCAATCCCGTATACAATTCCCTTTGTCAAGCGATATGGTACTTGCCCGAGATTCGATCGTCGGTATACCGATACCTTGTTCAATCTCGTTACCGGCAAGTCTCTTTACTCGTTCCGTAACACATCATCCCGTGATCAACCCCTTGGTCACATTGTGCACATTATGATGATGTCCTACCGAGTGGGCCCAGAGATACCTCTCCGTTTACACGGAGTGACAAATCCCAATCTCGATTCGTGCCAACCCAACAGACACTTTCAAAGATACCCGTAATGTACCTTTATAGCCACCCAGTTACGTTGTGACGTTTGGCACACCCAAAGCACTCCTACGGTATCCGGGAGTTGCACAATCTCATGGTCTAAGGAAATGATACTTGACATTAGAAAAGCTTTAGCATACGAACTACATGATCTTGTGCTAGGCTTAGGATTGGGTCTTGTCCATCACATCATTCTCCTAATGATGTGATCCCGTTATCAACGACATCCAATGTCCATGGTCAGGAAACCGTAACCATCTATTGATTAACGAGCTAGTCAACTAGAGGCTTACTAGGGACATGGTGTTGTCTATGTATCCACACATGTATCTGAGTTTCCTATCAATACAATTCTAGCATGGATAATAAACGATTATCATGAACAAGGAAATATAATAATAATCAATTTATTATTGCCTCTAGGGCATATTTCCAACAGTCTCCCACTTGCACTAGAGTCAATAATCTAGTTCACATCGATATGTGATTAACACTCAAGGTCACATCCCCATGTGACTAACACCCAAAGAGTTTACTAGAGTCAATAATCTAGTTCACATTTACCATGTGATTAACACTCGATGAGTTCTGGGTTTGATCATGTTATGCTTGTGAGAGAGGTTATAGTCAATGGGTTTGAACCTTTCAGATCCGTGTGTGCTTTACAAATCTCTATGTCATCTCCTAGATGCAACTACCACGTTCTATTTGGAGCTATTCCAAATAACTGTTCTACTTGGAGCTATTCCAAATTGTTGCTCCATTATACGTATCCGGTATCTCTACTCAGAGCTATCCGGATAGGTGTTAAGCTTGCATCGACGTAACCCTTTACGACGAACTCTTTTACCACCTCCATGATTGAGAAAATTCCTTAGTCCACTAGTTACTAAGGATAACTTTGACCGCTGTCCTGTGATCCATTCTTGGATCACTCTTGTACCCCTTGACTGACTCATGGTAAAGCACACTTCAGGTGCGGTACACAGCATAGCATACTGTAGAGCCTATGTCTTAAGCATAGGGGACGACCTTCGTTCCTTTCTCTCTATTCTGCCATGGTCGAGCTTTAAGTCTTAACTTCATACCTTACAACTCAGGCAAGAACTCCTTCTTTGACTGATCCATCTTGAACACCTTCAAGATCACGTCAAGGCATGTGCTCATTTGAAAGTACTATTAAGCGTTTTGATCTATCCTTATAGATCTTGATGCTCAATGTTCAAGTAGCTTAATCCAGGTTTTCCATTGAAAAACACTTTCAAAATAACCCTATATGCTTTCCAGAAATTCTACATAATTTCTGATCAACAATATGTCAACAACATATACTCATCAGAAATTCTATAGTGCTCCCACTCACTTCTTTGGAAATACAAGTTTCTTATAAACTTTGTATACACCCAAAATCTTTGATCATCATCAAAGCATACATTCCAACTCCGAGATGCTCACTCCAGTCCTCAGAAGGATTGCTGGAGCTTTGCATACTTATTAGCATATTTCAGGATAGACAAAACCTTCCGGTTGTATCACATACAACCTTTCCTCAAGAATCGTCGAGGAAACAATGTTTTGACATCCTATCTGCAAGATTTCATAAATAATGCAGTAATTGCTAATATAATTCCAACAGACTCTTAGCATCGCTACGAGTGAGAAAGTCTCATCGTAGTCAACTCCTTGAACTTGTCGAAAAACATCTTAACGACAAGTCGAGCTTTCTCAATGGTGACACTTACCATCATTGTCTGTCTTCCTTTCAAAATCCATATGTACCTAACAGCCTTACGACCATCAAGTAGTTCTTCCAAAGTCTACACTTTGTTTTCATACATGGATCCTCTCTCGGGTTTTATGGCCTTGAGCCATTTATCGGAATTTGGGCCCACCATCGCTTCTCCATAGCTCGTAGGTTCATTGTTGTCTAGCAACATGACCTTCAAGACAGGATCACGTACCACTCTGAAGTAGTACGCATCCTTGTCATCCCACGAGGTTTGGTAGTGACTTGATCTGAAGTTTCATGATCACTATCATAAGCTTCCACTTCAATTGGTGTAGGTGCCACAGGAACAACTTCTTGTGCCCTGCCACACACTAGTTGAAGAGACGGTTCAATAACCTCATCAAGTCTCCACCATCCTCCCACTCAATTCTTTCGAGAGAAACCTTTCCTCGAAAAAGGACCCGATTCAAGAAACAATCCCTATTGCTTTCGGATCTGAATTAGGAGGTATACCCAACTGTTTTTGGGTGTCCTATGAAGATGCATTTTATCCGCTTTGGGTTCGAGCTTATCAACCTGAAACTTTTTCACATAAGCGTCGCAGCCCCAAACTTTCAAGAAATGGCAACTTAGGTTTCTCCAAACCATAGTTCATACGGTGTCGTCTCAACGAAATTATGTGGTGCCCTATTTAAAGTGAATGTGGTTGTCTCTAATGCCTAACCCATGAATGACAGTGGTAATTCGATAAGAGACATCATGGTATGCATCATATCCAATAGGGTGCAGTTATGATGTTCGGACACACCATCACACTATGGTGTTCCAGGCTGTATTAGTTGTGAAACAATTTCCACAATGTCTTAATTCTGTGCCAAACTCGTAATTCAGATATTCATCTCTATGATCATATCATAGATATTTTATCCTCTTGTCACGACGATCTTTCAACTTCACCCTGAAATTACTTGAACCTTTCAATAATTCAGACTCATGATTTATCAAGTAAATGTACTCAACATCCACTCAAATTATCTGTGAAGTAAGAACATAACAATATCCACTACATGCCTCAGCACTCATTGGACTGCACACATCAAAATGTATTACTTCCAGCAAGTTGCTTTCTAGTTCCATTTTACTGAAAACAAGGCTTTCAGTCATCTTGCCCGTGTGGTATGATTTGCATGTCCCAAGTGATTCAAAATCAAGTGAGTCAAAACGGTCCATTTGCATGGAGTTTCTTCATGCATATACACCAATAGACATGGTTCGCATGTCTCAAACTTTTCAAAAACGAGTGAGCCCAAAGATCCATCAATATGGAGCTTCTTCATGCGTTTTATACCGATATGACTTACGTGGCAGTGCCACAAGTAGGTGGTACTATCATTACTATCTTTTGGCATGAACATGTGTATCACTATGATCGAGATTTAATAAACCATTAATTTTAGGTGTAAGACCATTGAAGGTATTATTCAAATAAACAGAGTAACCATTATTCTCCTTAAATGAATAACCGTATTGCGATAGACGTAATCCAATCATGTCTATGCTCAACGCAAACACCAAATAACAATTATTTAGGTTTAACACCAATCTCTTTGGTAGAGGGAGCGTGCGATGCTTGATCATATCAAGCTTGGAAAAACTTCCAACACATATCGTCAGCTCACCTTTAGCTAGTCTCCGTTTATTCCGCAGCCTTTTGTTTCGAGTTACTAACACTTAGCAACCGAACCGGTATCTAATACCCTGGTGCTACTAGGAGTACTAGCAAAGTACACATTAACACAATGTATATGCAATATACTTCTATCCACCTTGCCAGCCTTCTTATCTACCAAGTATCTAGGGTAATTCTGCTCTAGTGGTTGTTCCCCTTATTACAGAAGCACTTAGTCTCGGGTTTGGGTTTTACCTTGGGTTTCTTCACTAGAGCAGCAGCTGATTTTCCGTTTCATGAAGTATCCCTTCTTGCCCTTGCCCTTCTTGAAACTAGTGGTTTCACCAACCATCAACAATTGATGCTCCTTCTTGATTTCTACTTTCGCGGTGTCAAACATCGCGAATACCTCAAGGATCATCATATCTATCCCTGATATGTTATAGTTCATCACGAAGCTCTAACAGCTTGGTGGCAATGACTTTGGAGAACCATCACTGTCTTATCTGGAAGATCAACTCCCACTCGATTCAAATGATTGTTGTACTCAGACAATCTGAGCACAAGCTCAACAATTGAGCTTTTCTCCTTAGTTTGCAGGTTAAGAAAGTCATCGGAGGTCTTATACCTCTTGACATGGGCACGAGCCTGAAATCCCAATTTCAGCCCTCAAAACATCTCATATGTTTCGCGATGTTTCAAAAACGTCTTTGGTGCCTCAACTCTAAACCGTTTAACTGAACTATCACGTAGTTATCAAAACGTGTATGTCAGATGTTCGCAACAACCACAGACAACGTTCGAGGTTCAACACACTGAGCGGTGCATTAAGGACATAAGCCTTCTATGAAGCAATGAGGATAATCCTCAGTTTACGGACCTAGTCCGCATAATTGCTACTATCAACTTTCAACTAATTTTTCTCTAGGAACATATCTAAACAGTAGAACTATAGCGTGAGCTACGACATAATTTGCAAAAACCTTTTGACTATGTTCAGGATAATTAAGTTCATCTTATGAACTCCCACTCAGATAGACATCCCTCTAGTCATCTAAGTGATTACATGATCCGAGTCAAACTAGGCCGTGTCCGATCATCACGTGAGACGGACTAGTCATCATCGGTGAACATCTTCATGTTGATCGTATCTTCTATACGACTCATGTTCGACCTTTCGGTCTCCGTGTTCCGAGGCCATGTCTGTACATGCTAGGCTCGTCAAGTTAACCTAAGTGTTTCGCGTGTGTAAATCTGTCTTACACCCGTTGTATGTGAACGTTAGAATCTAACACCCGATCATCACGTGGTGCTTCGAAACACGAACTGTCGCAACGGTGCACAGTTAGGGGAGAACACTTCTTGAAATTGTTGTAAGGGATCATCTTATTTACTACCGTCGTTCTAAGCAAATAAGATGTATAAACATGATAAACATCACATGCAATCAAATAGTGACATGATATGGCCATCATCACTTTGCTCCTTTTGATCTCCATCTTCGGGGATCCATGATCATCATCGTCACCGGCATGACACCATGATATCCATCATCATGATCTCCATCATCGTGTCTTCATGAAGTTGCCTCGCCAACTATTACTTCTACTACTATGGCTAACGGTTAGCAATAAAGTAAAGTAATTACATGACGTTTAAGTTGACACGCAGGTCACAAATAAATAAAGACAACTCCTATGGCTCCTGCCGGTTGTCATACTCATCGACATGCAAGTCGTGATTCCTATTACAAGAACATGATCAATCTCATACACCACATATATCATTCATCACATCCTTTTTGGCCATATCACATCACATAGCATACCCTGCAAAAACAAGTTAGACGTCCTCAAATTGTTCTTTGCATGTTTTACGTGGCTGCTATGGGTTTCTAGCAAGAACGTTTCTTACCTATGCATGAACCACAACGTGATATGCCAATTGCTATTTACCCTTCATAAGGACCCTTTTCATCGAATCCGATCCGACTAAAGTGGGAGAGACAGACACCCGCCAGCCACCTTATGCAACTAGTGCATGTTTGTCGGTGGAACCGGTCTCACGTAAGCGTACGTGTAAGGTTGGTCCGGGCCGCTTCATCCCACGATGCCGCCGAATCAAGATAAGACTAGTAACGGCAAGCATATTGAACAATATCGACGCCCACAACTACTTTGTGTTCTACTCGTGCAAAGAATCTACGCAATAGACCTAGCTCATGATGCCACTGTTGGGGAACGTAGCAGAAATTCAAAATTTTCCTACGTGTCACCAAGATCTATCTATGGAGAAACCAGCAACGAGGGGAAGGAGAGTGCATCTACATACCCTTGTAGATCGCTAAGCGGAAGC
>NC_041386.1:644265440-644267241 GCF_002162155.2 Triticum dicoccoides
GCCTTGATCCAGCAAGGAGAGAGGGAGAGGTTGAGGAAGACTCCATCCAGCAGCAGCACAACGGCGTGGTGGTGATGGAGGAGCGTGGCAATCCTGCAGGGCTTCGCTAAGCACCTACGGGAGAGGAGGAGGTGTCACGGGAGGGAGGGAGGCGCCAAGGGCTCAGGTATGGATGCCCTCCCTCCCCTCCACTATATATAGGGGCAGGGGAGAGGGGGGAGGCGCAGCCTTGCCCCTTCCTCCAAGGAAGGGGTGCGGCTAAGAGGGGGGGAGGAGTCCATCCTCCCCAAGGCACCTCGGAGGTGCCTTCCCCCTTTAGGACTCTCCCCTTTTTCCTATATCTTGGTGCATGGGCCTCTAGGGGCTGGTGCCCTTGGCCCATGTAGGCCAAGGCGCACCCCCTACAGCCCATGTGGCCCCCCAGGGCAGGTGGCCCCACCCGGTGGGCCCCCGGGACCCTTCCGGTGGTCCCGGTACAATACCGATGACCCCGAAACTTGTCCCGATGGCCGAAACAGGACTTCCTATATATAAATCTTTACCTCCGGACCATTCCGGAACTCCTCATGACGTCCCGGATCTCATCCGGGACTCCGAACAACATTCGGTAACCACATACAAACTTCCTTTATAACCCTAGCGTCATCGAACCTTAAGTGTGTAGACCCTACGGGTTCGGGAGACATGTAGTCATGACCGAGATGCTCTCCGGTCAATAACCAACAGCGGGATCTGGATACACATGTTGGCTCCCACATGTTCCACGATGATCTCATCGGATGAACCACGATGTCAAGGACTCAATCAATCCTGTATACAATTCCCTTTGTCTAGCGGTATGGTACTTGCCCGAGATTCGATCGTCGGTATACCGATACCTTGTTCAATCTCGTTACCGGCAAGTCTCTTTACTCGTTCCGTAACACATCATCCCGTGATCAACCCCTTGGTCACATTGTGCACATTATGACGATGTCCTACCGAGTGGGCCTAGAGATACCTCTCCGTTTACACGGAGTGACAAAATCCCAATCTCGATTCGTGCCAACCCAACAGACACTTTCAGAGATACCCGTAGTGTACCTTTATAGCCACCCAGTTACGTTGTGACGTTTGGCACACCCAAAGCACTCCTACGGTATCCGGGAGTTGCACAATCTCATGGTCTAAGGAAATGATACTTGACATTAGAAAAGCTTTAGCATACGAACTACATGATCTTGTGCTAGGCTTAGGATTGGGTCTTGTCCATCACATCATTCTCCTAATGATGTGATCCCGTTATCAACGACATCCAATGTCCATGGTCAGGAAACTGTAACCATCTATTGATTAACGAGCTAGTCAACTAGAGGCTTACTAGGGACATGGTGTTGTCTATGTATCCACACATGTATCTGAGTTTCCTATCAATACAATTCTAGCATGGATAATAAACGATTATCATGAACAAGGAAATATAATAATAATCAATTTATTATTGCCTCTAGGGCATATTTCCAACATTAGCTGCGGCCCAGTGCTCGCCTAAGTGTTTAAAAATCCTACCGAGTGAAGAGCAAACCTCCCACTCGGGGGCTTAGCTGCAGCCCAGTGCTCGCCTAAGTGTTTAAAAATCCTACCGAGTGGAGAGCGATCCTCCCACTCGGGGGCTTAGCTGCAGTCCAGCACTCACCTAAGTTCTCTTGCCTAGAGACTTAGCCGCAGTCCGGCACTCGCCTAAGTTTGAAAAAATCCTACCGAGTGGAGAGCAAACCTCCCACTCGGGGGCTTAGCTGTGGCCCAGTGCTCGCCTAAGTGT
>NC_041386.1:644267709-644280355 GCF_002162155.2 Triticum dicoccoides
CGGGGGCTTAGCTGCAGCCCAATGCTTGCCTAAGTGTTTAAAAATCCTACCGAGTGGAGAGCAAACCTCCCACTCGGGGGCTTAGCTGCAGTCCAGCACTCGCCTAAGTTCTCTCACTTAGAGACTTAGCTGCAGTCCGGCACTCGCCTAAGTTTGAAAAAATCCTACCGAGTGGAGAGCGATCCTCCCACTCGAGGGCTTAGCTGCAGTCTGGCACTCGCCTAAATTCTCTCACTTAGAGACTTAGCTGCAGTCCGGCACTCGCCTAAGTGTTTAAAAATCCTACCAAGTGGAGAGCAAACCTCCCACTCGGGGGCTTAGCTGCAGCCCAGTGCTCGCCTAAGTTCAAGACTCGACCCAATCCGCGAGTCGACTGCTAACTCCCCCTTCGGAATTGCGCCGCAAATACAAGGTCATTCCGAGTGAAGATCAAGTTCCACTCGACGAATCTAACCATGAAGATGCCCGACGAGAAATCGATTTCGGATAAAGCCTAAAAGGTCCCAGACCTCAAAGTACTCGAGCCCGCGGCTCGGCAAAGTTTAACTGTTACAAGTCCACTCGGCATCCTGAGGCAAATTTAAGGCAAAGTTTAACGGTTACAAATCCACTCTGCATTCCGAGGTAAATTTAAAGTTTTTCACTCCTCAGGAGGAGGACTGGAAGGGGCGATGAACTCATCCAAGTCGATCCCGTCGGCAATACGGGTGGCAGCGGCGATGAAGGTCTCCATGAAGTCTTGAAAGCCGTGCTTCCTGGTATTTGCAACTTGGATGGCCACCAGCTTTTCTTCTCGCGCCTCCTTGCAATGGACGCGGACCAGAGACAGAGCGACATCAGCACCACATCTAGCAGAAGATTTCTTCCATTCCGCCACTCGACCTGGGACTTCGTTAAGTCGAGCCATCAGAGACTCGAGGTCATTCCGAAGCGTCGTCCCAGGCCAGAGTGATGTGTCGATCCGCGACATTGCAACTTTCAGCCGAGCCAGATAATCAACGACGCTGGCAACACGAGACTCTAGTCGGAGCACGTTCATGGCAGCCTCGTCCTTCACAAGAGAGTTAACAGGGTCCAAGCTTGGCTCCACTCGACTGGTCTCCTCTTCAAAGTTCTGACAGAATTATGCAAACACGATTCAAGAGTAAGACAGTGGCCCTACGCAGGCTCGGCAAACTGCAAGACAGTCGGGGCAGAGTAATTACCTTCGAGCATGACGAACAACTTCTTGGCAAGTCCACCGAGATAAGCTTCCAGATCTTTTACCTTCCCCACCAGCTCACCCGCCTTGTCGTGCAGAGCCATCTTCTCCTTCTTCAGTCGACTGGCATCTCGATTAGCTGTCTCGAGAGCGGTTTTCAGTCTGGAGTTCTCCTGTTCAAGAGCTCCGACCGAAGCCAATTTCTCCTCTGCAAGCTTCGTTTTGCTTGAGGCCTCCTTCTGTGCCTCTGCAAGGTCTTGGTCCTTCTTCTTCAGAGCTTCCTCCAGTTTATCTGTGGCGCGTCGAGTGGAACCAACATCAAGAATGGAGAAGAAAGAAAAGCCACCCGTTAAGAATAGAGAACCTCACCAGCCATACCTTTCGCTTCTTCTTGCGCCTTCCTCAAATTCTCCTGAGCAAGCTTCAAGCTAAGGTTGAGCTGGATCTGCTGATTCTCCAACTCAGTATAGCGAGCTACAAGTTCGCAAGATTTCTGTAAAAAGGAAAATCAGTCGACAGACGTCCAAGATAAGTTGCTTCCGAGTAACTAAGAGACAATGATGACGTTTCTAAGACCACAGCCGAATCAAAAACATTCGACAGTAGTCTCGGGGACTACACCCAGTGGGTGCACTCAGTGTGCCCCCACTGGTTTGACCAAAAAAAAAGTCGACTGCCCGCAGTCGACCGGATATAATTCCACTCGACCTGGCCCGACCAAACCGAGTGAAGAAATACAGCTACAGCAACACAACGTAAAGACTACAGTCGACTGCCAGCAGTCCACCGTAGTCTCGGGGACTACACCCAGTGGGTGCACTTAGCATGCCCCCACTCGTCCAAAGGGTTGGCAGACACACCCAGTGGGTGTACAGATACAGATACAAAAGATCTTCGGAAAAGAGACTCTTCAAACAGCATATCATAACAGACCAAGTGTTGAGTCGACTGACCTGGACATTGCTCTGAAGAGCCGAACTCGCGTCATAGGCTGGTTGGCTGGCCTCCCGAGCCATCTTCACTTGCTCCATCATGATCCCCGCCTGGCGTATAGCCTCCTTTGCAGCAGCCGCTTGGTCCTCAGGGACGGGGCACGCAGCAAAAAGCGAAGGTGGATCCACAGTCGACACTGAGGGCCGCGCACTCGCCAGAGGAACGGCGAAGGTCATAGAAGCCCGAGTGGTGTCACCACCATCCCGAGCCACGGCCTCGGACGCCAGAGCGGATTGGGGGGTCTTGTCAGCCGACGCCCTCTTATGCCTCCTCACTCTCAACGGACCGTCGTCGTCGTCATCCGGGAGGTCGATAACATGAGGAGGAGCTACAAGGAAAACATTCAATCGACCAGAGTAGCAATAAAAGTTCAGTCGACTCAAAGGCAGGACGTCAGCAATCGTACCAGGGTTGGAGGTAACAGCGTCCTCCATCTCTTGGTCATCTTTCCTGGCGGAGACCTCAGAAGTAGCACCGCTGCAAATCTCGAAAGTCAATCAGTTGGTTCAGTGAATTGACCAAGGATCCGTCCACGGTCGACAAAGGAAAGCAAGTCTTATTATTACCCGGAAATGGTAGGAACAGCTATCTTCATCTTGGGTAGAGCCTTGGGCGGCTTGGATGGCGTCGCTCGTGGATTCTTGGGAGCCTTCCCAGTCGGCGGAGGAGAAGAGGTCCGAGGGCGTTTCGACGACTGCCCAACAGGAGCGGTCGCCTTGCCACGTTCCCGCGCTGGATCGTGGGTGAGCTTGGATCGCCCCTCCGGGCGGGGGGGTTCAACCTCCTCCTCCTCCCCTTCGCTGGAGAAGATGTCGTCGCCTCCCTCTCCCTCACCGTCGGACTCCCACTCGCCTTGGTCGTCCCCGCTCTCGCCTCCGCTCGCCTCCCCTTCCTCAGTCGACCCCTGTGCCCCGTTGGGCGTCGAGTACATCTCGGTGGTCGCCTGGAAAACAACAGGCAAGACGAAAGTCAATCGACTTATTCAAAGAAGACCAATGCAGAAGACAAGATATCAGTCGGGAGCACAAAGACATACCTGGTCCACCTCATATGAGTTGTCGAGTGGGGTTACCCTCCTGGCTCCTCGGGGGTTGTCTTTGTTCCCCGTGATGCTCGACAGCCACCCCTCCACCATCTCGTCGGTGACCTCCTCCGGGTGGACCCGAGTGGTGTCGTCAAGACCCGAATACAGCCACATCGGATGGTCGCGGGCCTGGAGCGGTTGGATGCGCCTTTGAAGAAAGACCTCCAGTAGGTCCATACCAGTCACGCCCTCGCGGACAAGCTCAACCACTCGACCTGCCAGCACCTTGACTTGGGCCTTTTCCTCCGGCACGATTTTCAGAGAGGTAGGCTTCTCGGCTCGGTCGAGGGAAAAAGGAGGAAGACCAGTCGACTGTCCGGGGGTCGCCTCGTCCTTGCAGTAGAACCAAGTCGACTGCCAGCCACGGACCGACTCCGGGAAGGTGATAGATGGAAAACAACTCTTCCCCCTCGTCTGGATCGCCAGGCCCCCGCACAGCTGGATCACCTGCGTCCTCTCGTCACTCGACTTAGCCTTCTTGACCGATTGAGAATGGCAGGTAAAGATGTGTTTGAAGAGTCCCCAATGGGGTCGACAACCCAAGAAAGCCTCACACATGGAGATGAAAGCAGTAAGGTAGACAATGGAGTTGGGAGTGAAGTGGTGGAGCTGCGCTCTGAAGAAATTCAGGAAACTCCAGAAGAAAGGATGGGGCGGCAGAGAAAACCCTCGGTCGATGTGGGTGGCTAGGAGCACGCACTCACCGTCGCGGGGTTGAGGTTCGATCTCTCCCCCTGGAAGACGCGCAGCTTCATGGGGAATGACTCCCCCCTCGACCATGTCGTCAAGATCCTCTTGCCGGAGCACCGATGGCATCCAGTTGCCCTGGATCCAACCTTTGGGCAGAGCGGTCCTGGAGGAGGATCCGCCCCGAGCAGACCTCTTTCCTTTCCCCGCCGCCGCCGCCTTCTTCGCGCGCTCCAGAGCGGAGGTCTTGCTCTTCGTCATCGTTGTCGGCGAAGTCTCGCACGGGCCTGCTGCGCTGGGGCGAGAATGGAGGTGGCGGAAGGACTTGCGAAGGGGGAGAGGCGGAAGAAAGGAGGAGAAGAGAGTGCACTGCTTGAAAACCCCGAATCAGCGATTTATAAGGGACCGCTTCCGAGTGGCTGACTAGTAGGCCCAGGCCATCCGGTCAAATCCCGCAGCAGACGCGCACGCAGTACGTGGCGAAAAAGGCGACGCGGGAATCGAGGGGCTTCCGCTTTATCGCTTCCGATTACTGCGGCCGCTCCCGTCCCGCGCGCTTCCCAAAATCCGAATCCCGCGACATCCGCGGGCCGCAGGACACCTTGTCAAAACAGAAGACCCCGATCGCGCCGGCGCTCGGTATGTCACAAACAAAGAAATTCACTCGACGAAAGGCCTGGAATGGATCAAGGCAACTGAAAAAGGTTGGTAACGTCATCCGTGACGATTGACCCAAAACGAGGCGCTCACATAGCCCGAAGAACCAGTCGGAAAGATCCCCAACTCTTTCCCCACTCTAACCTCGATCCATTCGGGGGCTAATGATGAAGACATGTACCTAGGGTAGGGACATGGACCTGACCAAAGAGTCCTACCCTAGGACACCCCTAGAAGAAGTCACCTTTCAATCGACTTGAAGGTATCCCACTCGACGGGTTCAAGACACTCGACCAAGAAGCTATCACTCGACCATGAAGCCAACCACTCGACTGCCAGGAGACCTAAAGTCACTCCACAGGCAAACGGTCGGCTGTTAAGTAGTCTTTATGATCATTATAGCACTTTACTAGGGGCGTTACCAGTAACGCCCAACCTTAAATGTACCTTAAACCCTGCATTACTGAGGGCAGGAGGGGTCCGGCGAACTCTATATAAGCCACCCCCCT
The DNA here is from genome assembly GCF_002162155.2 of Triticum dicoccoides. Taxonomy (NCBI): domain Eukaryota; kingdom Viridiplantae; phylum Streptophyta; class Magnoliopsida; order Poales; family Poaceae; genus Triticum; species Triticum dicoccoides. Next base: position 644,272,841 of record NC_041386.1, read on the forward strand.
CCTCAGTGTGAAGGGTTCGCACCCCGGTAATCCATACACGCATAATCCAGTCGACCGCCTCCGGGATCCGAGACGTAGGGCTATTACTTCCTCTGAGAAGGGCCTGAACTCGTAAACCTCGCGTGTAACAACTTCCCAATAGCTAAGATCTAGCCTCTCCATATTCACCCCCCTACATCACTGTCAGAGTTAGAACCACGACAATGAGCACATGGGGGAAGAATTTGACCTAAAGGCGTTGATGTTCATGACCATCAATGATTGGCCTGCTCTTAGTAACCATTCAGGACAGACAAACAAGGGATACCGCGCATGCACGCACTGTTTGGATGATACCGACAGTATATGTTTGGCTAATTGTAAGAAGATTGTGTACCTGGGACATCGTCGATTTCTTCCGAGCAGGCATCCCGTAAGAAAGAAAGGCAAGCATTTCAAAGGTGAGGCGGATCACCGGACGAAGCCTCGCCACCGTACTGGTGCTGATGTACATGATATGGTCAAGGATTTGAAGGTGGTCTTTGGAAAGGGTCCTGGTGGACAACCTGTTCCGAATGACGCTAACGGACGCGCACCCATGTGGAAGAAGAAATCTATATTTTGGGACCTGCCCTATTGGAAAGACCTAGAGGTCCGCTCCGCAATCGACGTGATGCACGTGACGAAGAATCTTTGTGTGACCCTGCTTGGCTTCTTGGGCGTGTATGGGAAGACAAAAGATACACCTGAGGCACGAGAGGACCAGCAACGTATGCACGGAAAAGACGGCATACATCAGGGTCATGCAAGCTACGCTCTTACCAAATAAGAGAAGGAAATCTTCTTTGAATGGCTGCTCAGTATTAAGGTACCGTCTGGCTTCTCGTCGAATATAAAGGGAATAACAAACATGGCAGAGAAAAAGTTTCAGAACCTAAAGTCTCATGACTGCCATGTGATTATGACGCAACTGCTTCCGGTTGCATTGAGGGGGCTTCTACCGGAAAACGTTCGATTAGCCATTTTGAAGCTATGTGCATTTCTCAATGCAATCTCTCAGAAGGTAATCGATCCAGAAATCATACCAAGGTTAGAGAATGATTTGGTGCAATGTCTTGTCAGTTTCGAGTTGGTGTTCCCACCATCCTTCTTCAACATCATGACGCACGTCCTAGTTCACCTATGCGAAGAGATTAACGTTTTGGGTCCTGTATTTCTACACAATATGTTCCCCTTTGAGAGGTTCATGGGAGTCTTAAAGAAATATGTTCATAACCGTGCTAGGCCAGAAGGAAGCATCTCCAAGGGCCGTCAAAATGAGGAGGTCATTGAGTTTTGTATTGACTTTATTCCTGACCTTAAGCCGATTGGTGTTCCTGAATCGCGGCATAAGGGCAGACTGGATGGAAAAGGTGTTGGAAATATGCCCTAGAGGCAATAATAAATTAGTTATTATTATTATATTTCCTTGTTCATGATAATCGTTTATTATCCATGCTAGAATTGTATTGATAGGAAACTCAGATACATGTGTGGATACATAGACAACACCATGTCCCTAGTAAGCCTCTAGTTGACTAGCTCGTTGATCAATAGATGGTTACGGTTTCCTGACCATGGACATTGGATGTCATTGATAATGGGATCACATCATTAGGAGAATGATGTGATGGACAAGACCCAATCCTAAGCCTAGCACAAAGATCATGTAGTTCGTATGCTAAAGCTTTTCTAAAATGTCAAGTATCGTTTCCTTAGACCATGAGATTGTGCAACTCCCGGATACCGTAGGAGTGCTTTGGGTGTGCCAAACGTCACAACGTAACTGGATGGCTATAAAGGTACACTACAGGTATCTCCGAAAGTGTCTGTTGGGTTGGCACGAATCGAGACTGGGATTTGTCACTCCGTGTAAACGGAGAGGTATCTCTGGGCCCACTCGGTAGGACATCATCATAATGTGCACAATGTGATCAAGGAGTTGATCACGGGATGATGTGTTACAAAACGAGTAAAGAGACTTGCCGGTAACGAGATTGAACAAGGTATCGGGATACCGATGATCGAATCTCGGGCAAGTATCGTACTGCTAGACAAAGGGAATTGTATACGGGATTGATTAAGTCCTTGACATCGTGGTTCATCCGATGAGATCGTCGTGGAACATGTGGGAACCAACATGGGTATCCAGATCCCGTTGTTGGTTATTGGCCGGAGAGTCGTCTCGGTCATGTCTACGTGTCTCCCGAACCCGTAGGGTCTACACACTTAAGGTTCGGTGACGCTAGGGTTATAGAGATATTAGTATGCGGTAACCCGAAAGTTGTTCGGAGTCCCAGATGAGATCCCGGACGTCACGAGGAGTTCCGGAATGGTCCGGAGGTAAAGAATTATATATAGGAAGTGCTATTTCGGCCATCGGGACAAGTTTCGGGGTCACCGGTATTGTACCGGGACCATCGGAAGGGTCCCGGGGGTCCACCGGGTGGGGCCACCTGCCCCCGGGGGCCACATGGGCTGTAGGGGGTGCGCCTTGGCCTACATGGGCCAAGGGAACCAGCCCCTAGAGGCCCATGCACCAAAGGGACAAGAGGAGGGGAGAGTCCTAAAGGGGAAGGCACCTCCGAGGTGCCTTGGGGAGGATGGACTCCTCCCCCCCTTGGCCGCACCCTTCCTTGGAGGAAGGGCCAAGGCTGCGCCTCCCCCCTCTCCCTTGGCCCTATATATAGTGGGGGGAAGGGAGGGCAACCATACCTAAGCCCTGGCACCTCCCTCTCCCTCCCATGACACATCTCCCTCCTCCCGCAGCGCTTGGCGAAGCCCTGTTGGAATCCCGCTACTTCCTCCACCACGCCGTCGTGCTGCTTGATCTCCATCAACCTCTCCTTCCCCCTTGCTGGATCAAGAAGGAGGAGACGTCGCTGCTCCGTACGTGTGTTGAACGCGGAGGTGCCGTCCGTTCGGCGCTAGGATCATCGGTGATTTGGATCACGGCGAGTACGACTCCATCAACCCCGTTCTCTTGAACGCTTCCGCGCGTGATCTACAAGGGTATGTAGATCCACTCCTCCCTTGTTGCTAGATGACTCCTTAGATTGATCTTGGTGACACGTAGGAAAATTTTGAATTATTGCTACGTTCCCCAACAGTGGCATCATGAGCTAGGTCTATGCGTAGTTTCTATGCACGAGTAGAACACAAAGTAGTTGTGGGCGTTGATTTTGTTCAATATGCTTACCGTTACTAGTCCAATCTTGATTCGGCGGCATCGTGGGATGAAGCGGCCCGGACCAACCTTACACGTACGCTTACGTGAGACCGGTTCCACCGATTGACATGCACTAGTTGCATAAGGTGGCTGGCGGGTGTCTGTCTCTCCCACTTTAGTTGGATCAGATTCGATGAAAAGGGTCCTTATGAAGGGTAAATAGAAATTGGCATATCACATTGTGGTTTTTGCATAGGTAAGAAACGTTCTTGCTAGAAACCCATAGCAGCCACGTAAAACATGCAAACAACAATTAGAGGACGTCTAACTTGTTTTTGCAGGGTATGCTATGTGATGTGATATGGCCAAAAGGATGTGATGAATGATATATGTGATGTATGAGATTGATCATGTTCTTGTAATAGGAATCATGACTTGCATGTCGATGAGTATGACAACCGGCAGGAGCCATAGGAGTTGTCTTAACTTATTTATGACCTGCGTGTCAACATAAACGTCATGTAATTACTTTACTTTATTGCTACCCGTTAGCTGTAGTAGTAGAAGTAATAAGTTGGCGAGACAACTTCATGGAGACACAATGATGGAGATCATGATGATGGAGATCATGGTGTCATGCCGTTGACGATGATGATCATGGAGCCCCGAAGATGGAGATCAAAAGGAGCAATATGATATTGGCCATATCATGTCACTATTTGATTGCATGTGATGTTTATCATGTTTATACATCTTATTTGCTTAGAACGATGGTAGTAAATAAGATGATCCCTCATTAAAATTTCAAGAAAGTGTTCCCCCTAACTGTGCACCGTTACGAAAGTTCGTCGTTTCGAAGCACCACGTGATGATCGGGTGTGATAGATTCTTACGTTCACATACAACGGGTGTAAGACAGATTTACACACGCGAAACACTTAGGTTGACTTGACGAGCCTAGCATGTGTACAGACATGGCCTCGGAACACAAGAGACCGAAAGGTCGAGCATGAGTCGTATGGTAGATACGATCAACATGAAGATGTTCACCGATGTTGACTAGTCCGTCTCACGTGATGATCGGACACGACCTAGTTGACTCGGATCATGTAATCACTTAGATGACTAGAGGGATGTCTATCTGAGTGGGAGTTCATAAGATGAACTTAATTATCCCAAACATAGTCAAAAGATCTTCGCAAATTATGTCGTAGCTCGCGTTTTAGTTCTACTGTTTAGATATGTTCCTAGAGAAAATTTAGTTGAAAGTTGGTAGTATCAATTATACGGACTAGGTCCGTAAACTGAGGATTGTCCTCATTGCTTCATAGAAGGCTTATGTCCTTAATGCACCGCTCAGTGTGCTGAACCTCGAACGTTGTCTGTGGATGTTGCGAACATCTGACATACACATTTTGATAACTACGTGATAGTTCAGTTAAACGGTTTAGAGTTGAGGCACCGAAGATGTTTTGAAACGTCGCGAAACATATGAGATGTTTCAAGGGTTGAAATTGGGATTTCAGGCTCGTGCCCACGTCAAGAGGTATAAGACCACCGACAATTTTCTTAGCCTGCAAACTAAGGGAGAAAAGCTCAATTGTTGAACTTGTGCTCAGATTGTCTGAGTACAACAATCATTTGAATCGAGTGGGAGTTGATCTTCCAGATGATATAGTGATGTTTATCCGAAGTCATTACCACCAAGCTGTTTGAGCTTCGTGATGAACTATAATATATCGGGGAGATATATGATGATCCTTGAGATATTCGCGATGTTTGACACCACAAAAGTAGAGATCAAGAAGGAGCATCAATTGTTGATGGTTTGTGAAACCACTAGTTCCAAGGAGGGCAAGGGCAAAAGGGATGCTTCATGAAACGGCAAATCAGCTGCTGCTCTAGTGAAGAAACCCAAGGTTGAACCCAAACCCGAGACTAAGTGCTTCTGTAATAAGGGGAACAGCCACTGGAGCAGAATTACCCTAGATACTTGGTAGATGAGAAGGCTGGCAAGGTCGATAGACGTATATTGGATATACATTGTGTTGATGTGTACTTTACTAGTACTCCTAGTAGCACCATGATATTGGATACCGGTTCGGTTGCTAAGTGTTAGTAACTCGAAATAAAAGCTACGGAATAAACGGAGACTAGCTAAAGGTGAGCCGACGATATGTGTTGGAAGTGTTTCCAATGTTGATATGATCAAGCATCGCACGCTCCCTCTACCATCGAGATTGGTGTTTGCGTTGAGCATAGACATGATTGGATTATGACTATCGCAATACGGTTATTCATTTAAAGAGAATAATGGTTACTCTGTTTATTTGAATAATACCTTCAATGGTCTTACACCTGAAATGAATGGTTTACTGAATCTTGATCGTAGTGATACACATGTTCATGCCAAAAGATATAGGATAGTAATGATAGTACCGCCTACTTATGGCCATGCCACGTAAGTCATATCGGTGTAAAACGCATGAAGAAGCTCCATGTTGATGGATCTTTGGGCTCACTCGTTTTTGAAAAGTTTGAGACATGCGAGCCATGTCTATTGGTGTATATGCATGAAGAAACTCCATGCAAATGGATCGTTTGGACTCACTTGATTTTGAATCACTTGAGACATGCAAATCATACCACATGGGCAAGATGACTGAAAGCCTCGCTTTCAGTAAAATGGAACTAGAAAGCAACTTGTTGGAAGTAATACATTTTTGATGTGTGCAGTCCAATGAGTGATGAGGCGTGTAGTGGATATCGTTATGGTCTTACTTCATAGATGATTTGAGTAGATGTTGAGTATATTTACTTGATGAATCACGAGTCTGAATTATTGAAAGGTTCAAGTAATTTCAGGGTGAAGTTGAAAGATCGTTGTGACAAGAGGATAAAAGATCTATGCTATGATCATAGAGATGAATATCTGAATTACGAGTTTGGCACAGAATTAAGACATTGTGGAAATTGTTTCACAACTAATACAGCCTGGAACACCATAGTGTGATGGTGTGTCCGAACATCATAACTGCACCCTATTGGATATGATGCATACCATGATGTCTCTTATCGAATTACCACGATAGTTTATGGGTTAGGCATTAAAGACAACCACATTCACTTTAAATAGGGCACCACGTAATTCCGATGAGATGACACCGCATGAACTATGGTTTAGAGAAACCCAAGCTGTCATTTCTTAAAAGTTTGGGGCTGCGACGCTTATGTGAAAAAGTTTCAGGCTGATAAGCTCGAACCCAAAGCGGATAAATGCATCTTCATAGGACACCCAAAACAGTTGGGTATACCTCCTGTCTCAGATCCGAAAGCAATAAGGGATTGTTTCTAGAATCGGGTCCTTTCTCGAGGAAAAGTTTCTCTCGAAAGAATTGAGTGGGAGGATGGTGGAGACTTGATGAGGTTATTGAACCGTCTCTTCAACTAGTGTGTGGCAGGGCACAAGAGTTGTTCCTGTGGCACCTACACCAATTGAAGTGGAAGCTTATGATAGTGATCATGAAACTTCAGATCAAGTCACTACCAAACCTCGTGGGATGACAAGGATGCGTACTACTTCAGAGTGGTACGTAATCCTGTCTTGGAAGTCATGTTGCTAGACAACAATGAACCTACGAGCCATGGAGAAGCGATGGTGGGCCCGGATTCCGATAAATGGCTCGAGGCCATAAAATCCGAGATAGGATCCATGTATGAAAACAAAGTGTAGACTTTGGAAGAACTACTTGATGGTCGTAAGGCTATTAGGTACATATGGATTTTGAAAGGAAGACGGACAATGATGGTAAGTATCTGTTGGGTTTCGTAGTAATTTCAAAAATTTTCCTACGCGCACACAGGATCATGTGATGCATAGCAACGATAGGAGAGTGTTGTCTACGTACCCAACGCAGACCGACTGCGGAAGCAATGACACGACGTAGAGGAAGTAGTCGTACGTCTTCACGATCCAACCGATCAAGCACCGAAACTACGGCACCTCCGAGTTCGAGCACACGTTTAGCTCGATGACGATCCCCGGACTCCGATCCAGCAAAGTGTCGGGGAAGAGTTTCGTCAGCACGACGGCGTGGTGACGATCTTGATGAACTACAGCAGCAGGGCTTCGCCTAAACTCCGCTACAGTATTATCGAGGAATATGGTGGCAGGGGGCACCGCACACGGCTAAGGAATCGATCACGTGGATCAACTTGTGTCAACTTGTGTGTTTAGAGGTGCCCCTGCCTCCGTATATAAAGGAGGAGAGGAGGGGAGGCTGGCCGGCCAAAGAGGGAGGCGCAGGAGAGTCCTACTCCCTCTGGGA
>NC_041386.1:644291166-644310360 GCF_002162155.2 Triticum dicoccoides
TTTATAATCACCCATTTACGTTGTGACGTTTGGTAGTACCCAAAGTGTTCCTCCGGTAAACGGGAGTTGCATAATCTCATAGTCGTAGGAACATGTATAAGTCATGAAGAAAGCAATAGCAACATACTAAACGATCAGGTGCTAAGCTAATGGAATGGGTCATGTCAATCAGATCATTCTACTAATGATGTGACCTCGTTAATCAAATAACAACTCATTGTTCATGGTTAGGAAACATAACCATCTTTGATTAACGAGCTAGTCAAGTAGAGGCATACTAGTGACACTCTGTTTGTCTATGTATTCACACATGTATTATGTTTCCGGAAAATACAATTCTAGCATGAATAATAAACATTTATCATGATTATAAGGAAATAAATAATAACTTTATTATTGCCTCTAGGGCATATTTCCTTCAGTATCACCATTAAGAAAGCTCGACTTGTCGTTAAGATGTTTTCCGACAAGTTCAAGGAGTTGACTACGATGAGACTTTCTCACTCGTAGCGATGCTAAGAGTCTGTTGGAATTATATTAGCGATTACTGCATTATTTATGAAATCTTGCAGATAGGATGTCAAAACATTGTTTCCTCGACGATTTTCTTGAGGAAAGGTTGTATGTGATACAACCAGAAGGTTTTGTCAATCCTGAAAGATGCTAATAAGTATGCAAAGCTCCAGCAATCCTTCTAGGGACTGGAGTAAGCATCTCGGAGTTGGAATGTATGCTTTGATGATGATCAAATATTTTGGGTTTATACAAAGTTTATGAGAAACTTGTATTTCCAAAGAAGTGAGTGGGAGCACTATAGAATTTCTGATAAATATATGTTGTTGACATATTGTTGATCATAAATGACATAGAATTTCTGGAAAGCATATAGGGTTATTTGGAAAGTGTTTTTCAATGGAAAGCCTGGATTAAGCTACTTAAACATTGAGCATCAAGATCTATAAGGACAGATCAAAACGCTTAATGGTACTTTCAAATGAGCACATACCTTGACATGATCTTGAAGGTGTTCAAGATGGATCAGTCAAAGAAGGAGTTCTTGCCTGAGTTGTAAGGTATGAAGTTAAGACTTAAAGCTCGACCACGACAGAAGAAAGAGGAAGGACGAAGGTCGTCCCCTATGCTTTTATCATAGGCTCTCTACAGTATGCTATGCTGTGTACCGCACCTGAAGTGTGCCTTGCCATGAGTTAGTCAAGGGGTACAAGAGTGATCCAAGAATGGATCATAGGACAGCGGTCAAAGTTGTCCTTAGTAACTAGTGGACTAAGGAATTTTCTTGATTATGGAGGTGGTAAAAGAGTTCGTCGTAAAGGGTTACGCCGATGCAAACTTTGACACTAATCCAGATTATTCTGAGTAGTGGACTGGATTCGTATAGTAGAACAGTTATTTGGAATAGCTCCAAATATAGCGTAGTAGCTGCATCTACAAGATGACATAGAGATTTGCGAAGTACATACGGATCTGAAAGATTCAGACCCGTTGACTATAACATCTCTCACAAGCATAACATGATCAAACCCAGAACTCATCGAGTGTTAATCACATGGTAATGTGAACTAGATTATTGACTCTAGTAAACTCTTTGGGTGTTAGTCACATGGGGATGTGACCTTGAGTGTTAATCACATATCGATGTGAACTGGATTATTGACTCTAGTGCAAGTGGGAGACTGTTGGAAATATGCCCTAGAGGCAATAATAAATTAGTTATTATTATATTTCCTTGTTCATGATAATCGTTTATTATCCATGCTATAATTGTATTGATAGGAAACTCAGATACATGTGTGGATACATAGACAACACCATGTCCCTAGTAAGCCTCTAGTTGACTAGCTCGTTAATCAATAGATGGTTACGGTTTCCTGACCATGGACATTGGATGTCGTTGATAACGGGATCACATCATTAGGAGAATGATGTGATGGACAAGACCCAATCCTAAGCCTAGCACAAGATCATGTAGTTCGTATGCTAAAGCTTTTCTAATGTCAAGTATCATTTCCTTAGACCATGAGATTGTGCAACTCCTGGATACCGTAGGAGTGCTTTGGGTGTGCCAAACGTCACAACGTAACTGGGTGGCTATAAAGGTACACTACGGGTATCTCTGAAAGTGTCTGTTGGGTTGGCACGAATCGAGATTGGGATTTGTCACTCCGTGTAAACGGAGAGGTATCTCTGGGCCCACTCGGTAGGACATCATCATAATGTGCACAATGTGACCAAGGGGTTGATCACGGGATGATGTGTTACGGAACGAGTAAAGAGACTTGCCGGTAACGAGATTGAACAAGGTATCGGTATACCGACGATCGAATCTCGGGCAAGTACCATACCGCTAGACAAAGGGAATTGTATACGGGATCGATTGAGTCCTTGACATCGTGGTTCATCCGATGAGATCATCGTGGAACATGTGGGAGCCAACATGGGTATCCAGATCCCGCTGTTGGTTATTGACCGGAGAACGTCTCGGTCATGTCTGCATGTCTCCCGAACCAGTAGGGTCTACACACTTAAGGTTCGATGACGCTAGGGTTATAAAGGAAGCTTGTATGTGGTTACCGAATGTTGTTCGGAGTCCCGGATGAGATCCCGGACGTCACGAGGAGTTCCGGAATGGTCCGGAGGTAAAGATTTATATATAGGAAGTCCTGTTTCGGCCATCGGGACAAGTTTCGGGGTCATCGGTATTGTACCGGGACCACCGGAAGGGTCCCGGGGGCCCACCGGGTGGGGCCACCTGCCCCGGGGGGCCACATGGGCTGTAGGGGGTGCGCCTTGGCCTACATGGGCCAAGGGCACCAGCCCCTAGAGGCCCATGCGCCAAGATAAAGGAAAAAGGGGAGAGTCCTAAAGGGGGAAGGCACCTCCGAGGTGCCTTGGGGAGGATGGACTCCTCCCCCCTCCTTAGCCGCACCCCTTCCTTGGAGGAGGGGGAAAGGCTGCGCCTCCCCCCTCTCCCCTGCCCCTATATATAGTGGAGGGGAGGGAGGGCATCCACACCTGAGCCTTTGGCGCCTCCCTCCCTCCCGTGACACCTCCTCCTCTCCCGTAGGTGCTTGGCGAAGCCCTGCAGGATTGCCACGCTCCTCCATCACCACCACGCCGTTGTGCTGCTGCTGGATGGAGTCTTCCTCAACCTCTCCCTCTCTCCTTGCTGGATCAAGGCGTGGGAGACGTCACCGGGCTGTACGTGTGTTGAACGCGGAGGTGCCGTCCGTTCGGCACTTGATCATCGGTGATCTGAATCACGACGAGTACGACTCCATCAACCCCGTTCACTTGAACGCTTCCGCTTAGCGATCTACAAGGGTATGTAGATGCACTCCCCTTTCTACTCGTTGCTGGTCTCTCCATAGATAGATCTTGGTGTTACGTAGGAAAATTTTGAATTTCTGCTACGTTCCCCAACACGATCATCACGTGAGACGGACTAGTCATCGTCGGTGAACATTCTCATGTTGATCGTATCTTCCATACGACTCGTGTTCGACCTTTCGGTCTCCGTGTTCCGAGGCCATGTCTGCACATGCTAGGCTCGTCAAGTTAACCCTAAGTGTTTTCGCTGTGTAAAACTGTCTTACACCCGTTGTATGTGAACGTAAGAATCCATCACACCCGATCATCACGTGGTGCTTAGAAGCGACGAACTGTAGCAACGGTGCACAGTTAGGGGAGAACACTTCTTGAAATTTTATAAGGGATCATCTTATTTACTACCGTCGTCCTAAGTAAACAAGATGCATAATACATAATAAACATCACATGCAATTATATAGTTGTGACATGATATGGCCAATATCATATAGCTCCATTGATCTTCATCTTCGGGGCTCCATGATCATCTTGTCACCGGCTTGACACCATGATCTCCATCATCATGATCTCCATCATCGTGTCTTCATGAAGTTGTCACGCCAACGACTACTTCTACTTCTATGACTAACGTTTAGCAATAAAGTAAAGTAGTTTACATGACGTTATTCATTGACACGCAGGTCATACAAAAAATAATGACAACTCCTATGGCTCCTGCCGGTTGTCATACTCATCGACATGCAAGTCGTGAATCCTATTACAAAGAACATGATCTCATACATCACAATTCATCATTCATCACAACTTCTGGCCATATCACATCACATGATCAATCGCTGCAAAAACAAGTTAGACGTCCTCTAATTGTTGTTGCATCTTTTACGTGGCTGCAATTGGGTTCTAGCAAGAATGTTTTCTTACCTACGAATAACCACAACGTGATTTTGTCAACTTCTATTTACCCTTCATAAGGGCCCTTTTCATCGAATCCGCTCCAACTAAAGTGGGAGAGACAGACACCCGCCAGCCACCTTATGCAACTAGTGCATGTCAGTCGGTGGAACCGGTCTCACGTAAGCGTACGTGTAAGGTTGGTCCGGGCCGCTTCATCCCACAATACCGCCGAAGCAAGAAAAGACTAGTAGAGGCAAGTAAGATGACAAAATCCACGCCCACAACAAAATTGTGTTCTACTCGTGCAAAGAGAACTACGCATAGACCTAGCTCATGATGCCACTGTTGGGGAACGTTGCAGAAAATAAAAAATTTTCCTACGGTTTCACCAAGATCCATCTATGAGTTCATCTAAGCAACGAGTCAAGGGAGAGAGTTTGCATCTACATACCACTTGTAGATCACGAGCGGAAGCTAGCCAAGGGGATGGTGATGATGGAGTCGTACTCGAACGTGATTCGGATCACCGATGTCCAAGTGCTGAACGGACAGCACCTCCGCGTTCAACACACGTACGGGCCGGGAGACGTCTCCTCCTTCTTGATCCAGCAAGGGGGAAGGAGAGGTTGAGGAAGATTGCTCCAACGGCAGCACGACGGCGTGGTGTAGTTGGTGCAGCAGTACTCCGACAGGGCTTCGCCAAGCATATACGGAGGAGGAGAGGTGTTGGGGAGGGGAGGGGCTGCGCCTTGGCTTGTGTTAAGCTCCCATGCGCCTCCCCACTATATATAGGGGTGGAGGGGCTGGTTTCTTGCCCTCCAAGTCCATTGGGGCATTGGCCAAGGTGGGAGGAAAGAAATCCCATCATTTCCTTCCCCACCGATTGTTATCCCCCCTTTTTAGGGATCTTGATCTTATCCCTTCGGGATATGATCTTATTCCTTCTAAGGGGGGATCTTGGTGCGCCTTGACCAGGGGTGTGGGGCCTTGCCCCCACTACCCACGTTCATGTGGGTCCCCCCATGCAGGTGGGCCCCACTCCGGAACCTTCTAGAACCTTCCCGGTACAATACCGAAAAATCCCGAACATTTTCCGGTGGCCAAAATAGGACTTCCCATATATAAATCTTTACCTCCGGACCATTCCGGAACTCCTTGTGACGTCCGGGATCTCATCCGGGACTCCGAACAACATTCGGTAACCACATACAAACTTCCTTTATAACCCTAGCGTCATCGAACCTTAAGTGTGTAGACCCTACGGGTTCGGGAGACATGTAGACATGACCGAGACGTTCTCCGGTCAATAACCAACAGCGGGATCTGGATACCCATGATGGCTCCCACATGTTCCACGATGATCTCATCGGATGAACCACGATGTCAAGGACTTAATCAATCCCGTATTCAATTCCCTTTGTCTATCGGTATTTTACTTGCCCGAGATTCGATCGTCGGTATCCAATACCTTGTTCAATCTCGTTACCGGCAAGTCACTTTACTCGTTCCGTAACACATCATCCCGTGATCAACTCCTTGGTCACATTGCGCATATGATGATGTCCTACCGAGTGGGCCCAGAGATACCTCTCCGTTTACACGGAGTGACAAATCCCAGTCTCGATCCGCATAAAACAATAGATACTTTCGGAGATACCCGTAGTGCACCTTTATAGTCACCCAGTTATGTTGTGACGTTTGATACACCCAAAGCACTCCTACGGTATCCAGGAGTTACACGATCTCATGGTCAAAGGAAGAGATACTTGACATTGGCAAAGCTCTAGCAAACGAACTACACGATCTTTGTGCTATGCTTAGGATTGGGTCTTGTCCATCACATCATTCTCCTAATGATGTGATCCCGTTATCAACGACATCCAATGTCCATAGTCAGGAAACCATGACTATCCGTTGATCACAACGAGCTAGTCAACTAGAGGCACACTAGGGACATATTGTGGTCTATGTATTCATACGTGTATTACGATTTCCGGATAATACAGTTATAGCATGAATAAAAGACAATTATCATGAACAAGGAAATATAATAATAACACTTTTATTATTGCCTCTAGGTCATATTTCCAACACAATTATATAGTTGTGACATGATATGGCCAATATCATATAGCTCCATTGATCTTCATCTTCGGGGCTCCATGATCATCTTGTCACCGGCTTGACACCATGATCTCCATCATCGTGTCTTCATGAAGTTGTCACGCCAACGACTACTTCTACTTCTATGACTAACATTTAGCAATAAAGTAAAGTAGTTTACATGGCGTTATTCAATGACACGCAGGTCATACAAAAAATAAAGACAACTCCTATGGCTCCTGCCGGTTGTCATACTCATCGACATGCAAGTCGTGAATCCTATTACAAAGAACATGATCTCATACATCACAATTCATCATTCATCACAACTTCTGGCCATATCACATCACATGATCAATCGCTGCAAAAACAAGTTAGACGTCCTCTAATTGTTGTTGCATCTTTTACGTGGCTGCAATTGGGTTCTAGCAAGAACGTTTTCTTACCTACGAATAACCACAACGTGATTTTGTCAACTTCTATTTACCCTTCATAAGGGCCCTTTTCATCGAATCCGCTCCAACTAAAGTGGGAGAGACAGACACCCGCCAGCCACCTTATGCAACTAGTGCATGTCAGTCGGTGGAACCGGTCTCACGTAAGCGTACGTGTAAGGTTGGTCCGGGCCGCTTCATCCCACAATACCGCCGAAGCAAGAAAACACTAGTAGAGGCAAGTAATATGACAAAATCCACGCCCACAACAAAATTGTGTTCTACTCGTGCAAAGAGAACTACGCATAGACCTAGCTCATGATGCCACTGTTGGGGAACGTTGCAGAAAATTAAAAATTTTCCTACGGTTTCACCAAGATCCATCTATGAGTTCATCTAAGCAACGAGTCAAGGGAGAGAGTTTGCATCTACATACCACTTGTAGATCACGAGCGGAAGCTAGCCAAGGGGATGGTGATGATGGAGTCGTACTCGAACGTGATTCGGATCACCGATGTCCAAGTGCTGAACGGACAGCACCTCCGCGTTCAACACACGTACGGGACGGGAGACGTCTCCTCCTTCTTGATCCAGCAAGGGGGAAGGAGAGGTTGAGGAAGATTGCTCCAACGGCAGCACGACGGCGTGGTGTAGTTGGTGCAGCAGTACTCCGACAGGGCTTCGCCAAGCATATACGGAGGAGGAGAGGTGTTGGGGAGGGGAGGGGCTGCGCCTTAGCTTGTGTTAAGCTCCCATGCGCCTCCCCACTATATATAGGCCTGGAGGGGCTGGTTTCTTGCCCTCCAAGTCCATTGGGGCGTTGGCCAAGGTGGGAGGAAAGAAATCCCATCATTTCCTTCCCCACCGATTGTTATCCCCCCTTTTTAGGGATCTTGATCTTATCCCTTCGGGATATGATCTTATTCCTTCTAAGGGGGGATCTTGGTGCGCCTTGACCAGGGGTGTGGGGCCTTTCCCCCACTACTCACGTTCATGTGGGTCCCCCCATGCAGGTGGGCCCCACTCCGGAACCTTCTAGAACCTTCCCGGTACAATACCGAAAAATCCCGAACATTTTCCGGTGGCCAAAATAGGACTTCCCATATATAAATCTTTACCTCCGGACCATTCCGGAACTCCTCGTGACGTCCGGGATCTCATCCGGGACTCCAAACAACATTCGGTAACCACAGACAAACTTCCTTTATAATCCTAGCGTCATCGAACCTTAAGTGTGTAGACCCTACGGGTTCGGGAGACATGTAGACATGACCGAGACGTTCTCCGGTCAATAACCAACAGCGGGATCTGGATACCCATGTTGGCTCCCACATGCTTCTCGATGTTGTCATCGGATGAACCACGATGTCGAGGATTCGATCAAACCCTGTATACAATTCCCTTTGTCAATCGGTACGTTACTTGCCCGAGACTCGATCGTCGGTATCCCAATACCTTGTTCAGTCTCGTTACCGGCAAGTCACTTTACTCGTACCGTAATGCATGATCTCGTGGCCAACACTTTGGTCACCTTGAGCTCATTATGATGATGCATTACCGAGTGGGCCCAGAGATACCTCTCCGTCATACGGAGTGACAAATCCCAGTCTCGATCCGTGTCAACCCAACAGCTACTTTCGGAGATACCTGTAATGCACCTTTATAGTCACCCAGTTACGTTGTGACGTTTGATACACCCAAGGCACTCCTACGGTATCCGGGAGTTACACGATCTCATGGTCTAAGGAAGAGATACTTGACATTGGCAAAGCTCTAGCAAACGAACTAAACGACCTTTGTGCTATGCTTAGGATTGGTTCTTGTCCATCACATCATTCTCCTAATGATGTGATCCTGTTATCAACGACATCCAATGTCCATAGCCAGGAAATCATGACTATCTGTTGATCACAACGAGCTAGTCAACTAGAGGCTCACTAGGGACATATTGAGGTCTATGTATTCACACGTGTATTACGATTTCCAGATAATACAGTTATAGCATGAATAAAAGACAATTATCATGAACAATGAAATATAATAATACTTTTATTATTGCCTCTAGGGCATATTTCCAACAGTCTCCCACTTGCACTAGAGTCACCAATCTAGTTACATTGTGATGAATCGAACGCCCATAGTGTTCTGGTGTTGATCATGTTTAGCTCGCGAGAGAGGTTTAGTCAACGGATCTGCGACATTCAGATCCGTATGTACTTTGCAAATTTCTATGTCTCCATCTTGAACATTTTCACGGATGGAGTTGAAACGACGCTTGATGTGCCTGGTCTTCTTGTGAAACCTGGGCTCCTTGGCAAGGGCAATAGCTCCAGTGTTGTCACAGAAGAGTTTGATTGGCCCCGACGCATTGGGCATGACTCCTAGGTCGGTGATGAACTCCTTCACCCAAATCGCTTCATGCGCTACCTCCGAGGCTGCCATGTACTCCGCTTCACACGTAGATCCCGCCACGACGCTCTGCTTGCAGCTGCACCAGCTTACTGCTCCACCATTCAACATATACACGTATCCGGTTTGTGACTTAGAGTCATCCGGATCTGAGTCGAAGCTAGCGTCGACGTAATCCTTTACGACAAGCTCTTCGTCTCCTCCATAAACGAGAAACATGTCCTTTGTCCTTTTCAGGTACTTCAGGATATTCTTGACTGCTGTCCAGTGTTCCTTGCCGGGATTACTTTGGTATCTAGCTACCAAACTCACGGCAAGGTTTACATCAGGTCTGGTACACAGCATGGCATACATAATAGATCCTATGGCTGAAGCATAGGGGATGACACTCATCTCTTCTTTATCTTTTGCCGTGGTCGGTGACTGAGCCGAGCTCAATCTCACACCTTGTAACATAGGCAAGAACCCCTTCTTGGACCGATCCATTTTGAACCTCTTCAAAATCTTATCAAGGTATGTGCTTTGTGAAAGACCTATGAGGCGTCTCGATCTATCTCTATAGATCTTGATGCCTAATATGTAAGCAGCTTCTCCAAGGTCCTTCATTGAAAAACACTTATTCAAGTAGGCCTTAATGCTGTCCAGAAGTTCTATATTATTTCCCATCAAGAGTATGTCATCTACATATAATATGAGAAATGCTACAGAGCTCCCACTCACTTTCTTGTAAACGCAGGCTTCTCCATAAGTCTGCATAAACCCAAACGCTTTGATCATCTCATCAAAGCGAATATTCCAACTCCGAGATGCTTGCACCAGCCCATAAATGGATCGCTGGAGCTTGCATACTTTGTTAGCATTCTTAGGATCGACAAAACCTTCCGGCTGCATCATATACAGTTCTTCCTTAAGATGCCCGTTAAGGAATGCTGTTTTGATGTCCATCTGCCATATCTCATAATCATAGTATGCGGCAATTGCTAACATGATTCAGACGGACTTTAGCTTCGCTACGGGAGAGAATGTCTCGTCGTAGTCAATCCCTTGAACCTGTCGATAACCCTTAGCGACAAGTCGAGCTTTATAGATGGTGACATTACCATCCGCGTCTGTCTTCTTCTTAAAGATCCATTTGTTTTCTATCGCTCGCCGATCATCGGGCAAGTCTGTCAAAGTCCATACTTTGTTTTCATACATGGATTCTATCTTGGATTTCATGGCTTCAAGCCATTTGTTGGAATCTGGGCCCGCCATCGCTTCTTCATAGTTCGAAGGTTCACCGTTGTCTAACAACATGATTTCCAGGACGGGGTTGCCGTACCACTCTGGTGCGGAACGTGTCCTTGTGGACCTACGAAGTTCAGTAGCAACTTGATCCGAAGTACCTTGATCATCATCATTGGTTTCCTCTTCAGTTGGTGTGGGCATCACAGGAACATTTTCCTGAGCTGCACCACTTTCCCGTTCGAGAGGTAGTACTTCATCGAGTTCTACTTTCCTCCCACTTACTTCTTTCGAGAGAAACTCTTTTTCCAGAAAGCATCCGTTCTTGGCAACAAAGATTTTGCCCTCGGATCTTAAGTAGAAGGTATACCCGACAGTTTCCTTAGGGTATCCTATGAAGACGCATTTTTCCGACTTGGGTTCGAGCTTTTCAGGTTGAAGTTTCTTGACATAAGCATCGCATCCCCAAACTTTTAGAAACGACAGCTTAGGTTTCTTCCCAAACCATAATTCATACGGTGTCGTCTCAACGGATTTAGACGGTGCCCTGTTTAAAGTGAATGTAGCTGTCTCTAGAGCGTATCCCCAAAATGATAGCGGTAAATCAGTAAGAGACATCATAGACCGCACCATATCCAATAGAGTGCGATTACGACGTTCGGACACACCGTTTCGCTGAGGTGTTCCAGGTGGCGTGAGTTGTGAAACGATTCCACATTTCCTTAAGTGTGTGCCAAATTCGTGACTTAAATATTCTCCTCCACGATCTGATCGTAGGCACTTTATCTTTCGGTCACGTTGATTCTCCACCTCATTCTGAAATTCCTTGAACTTTTCAAAGGTCTCAGACTTGTGTTTCATTAAGTAGACATACCCATATCTACTTAAGTCATCAGTGAGAGTGAGAACATAACGATATCCTCCGCGAGCCTCAACGCTCATTGGACCGCACACATCGGTATGTATGATTTCCAATAAGTTGGTTGCTCGCTCCATTGTTCCGGAGAACGGAGTCTTGGTCATCTTGCCCATGAGGCATGGTTCGCACGTGTCAAACGATTCATAATCAAGAGACTCTAAAAGTCCATCGGCATGGAGCTTCTTCATGCGCTTGACACCAATGTGACCAAGGCGGCAGTGCCACAAGTATGTGGGACTATCGTTATCAACTTTACATCTTTTGGCATCTACACTATGAACATGTGTAATATTACGCTCGAGATTCATTAAGAATAAACCATTGACCATCGGAGCATGACCATAAAACATATCTCTCATATAAATCGAACAACCATTATTCTCAGACTTAAGTGAGTAGCCATCTCGTATTAAACGAGATCCAGATACAATGTTCATGCTCAAACTTGGCACTAAATAACAATTATTAAGGTTCAAAACTAATCCCGTAGGTAAATGTAGAGGCACCGTGCCGACGGCGATCACATCGACTCTGGAACCATTCCCGACGCGCATCGTCACCTAGTCCTTCGCCAGTGTCCGTTTATTCCGCAGCTCCTGCTGTGAGTTACAAATATGAGCAACGACACCGGTATCAAATACCCAGGAGTTACTACGAGTACTGGTAAGGTACACATCAATTACATGTATATCAAATATACCTTTGGTTTTGCCGGCCTTCTTATCTGCTAAGTATTTGGGGCAGTTCTGCTTCCAGTGACCCTTCCCCTTGCAATAAAAGCACTCAGTCTCAGGCTTAGGTCCATTCTTTGACTTCTTCCCGGTAACTGGCTTACCAGGCGCGGCAACCTCCTTGCCGTCCTTCTTGAAGTTCTTCTTACCCTTGCCCTTCTTGAACTTAGTGGTCTTATTGACCATCAACACTTGATGTTCTTTCTTGATTTCAGCCTCTGCTGACTTCAGCATCGAGAACACTTCAGGAATGGTCTTTTCCATCCCCTGCATGTTGTAGTTCATCACAAAGCTCTTGTAGCTTGGTGGGAGCGACTGGAGGATTCTGTCAATGACCGCCTCATCTGGGAGGTTAATGTTCAGCTGGGTCATACGGTTGTGCAACCAAGACATCTTCAGGATGTGCTCACTGACAGAACTGTTTTCCTCCATCTTACAACTGTAGAACTTGTCGGAGACATCATATCTCTCGACCCGGGCATGAGCTTGGAAAACTAGTTTCAGCTCTTCGAACATCTCATATGCTCCGTGATGCTCAAAACGCTTTTGGAGCCCCGGTTCTAAGCTGTAAAGCATGCCGCACTGAACGAGGGAGTAATCATCAGCGCGAGTTTGCCAAGCATTCATAATGTCTTGGTTCTCTGGGACGGGAGCGTCACCTAGCGGTCCTTCTAGGACATATTGTTTCCTGGCAGCTATGAGGATGATCCTCAGGTTCCGGACCCAGTCCGTATAGTTGCTGCCATCATCTTTCAGCTTGGTTTTCTCTAGGAACGCGTTGAAGTTCATGTTGACATGAGCGTTGGCCATTTGATCTACAAGACATATTTGCAAAGGTTTTAGACTAAGTTCATGATAATTAAGTTCTAATTAAATTATGAACTCCCACTCAGATTAGACATCCCTTTAGTCATCTAAGTGTTACACGATCCGAGTCGACTAGGCCGTGTCCGATCATCACGTGAGACGGACTAGTCATCGTCGGTGAACATTCTCATGTTGATCGTATCTTCCATACGACTCGTGTTCGACCTTTCGGTCTCCGTGTTCCGAGTCCATGTCTGCACATGCTAGGCTCGTCAAGTTAACCCTAAGTGTTTTCGCTGTATAAAACTGTCTTACACCCATTGTATGTGAACGTAAGAATCCATCACACCCGATCATCACGTGGTGCTTAGAAGCGACGAACTTTAGCAACGGTGCACAGTTAGGGGAGAACACTTCTTGAAATTTTTGTAAGGGATCATCTTATTTACTACCGTCGTCCTAAGTAAACAAGATGCATAAACATAATAAACATCACATGCAATTATATAGTTGTGACATGATATGGCCAATATTATATAGCTCCATTGATCTTCATCTTCGGGGCTCCATGATCATCTTGTCACCGGCTTGACACCATGATCTCCATCATCATGATCTCCATCATTGTGTCTTCATGAAGTTGTCACGCCAACGACTACTTCTACTTCTATGGCTAACGCGTTTAGCAATAAAGTAAAGTGAGTTACATGGCGTTCTTCAATGACACGCAGGTCATACAAAAAATAAAGACAACTCCTATGGCTCCTGCCGGTTGTCATACTCATCGACATGCAAGTCATGAATCCTATTACAAAGAACATGATCTCATACATCACAATTCATCATTCATCACAACTTCTGGCCATATCACATCACATGATCAATCGCTGCAAAAACAAGTTAGACGTCCTCTAATTGTTGTTGCATCTTTTACGTGGCTGCAATTGGGTTCTAGCAAGAATGTTTTCTTACCTACGAATAACCACAACGTGATTTTGTCAACTTCTATTTACCCTTCATAAGGGCCCTTTTCATCGAATCCGCTCCAACTAAAGTGGGAGAGACAGACACCCGCCAGCCACCTTATGCAACTAGTGCATGTCAGTCGGTGGAACCGGTCTCACGTAAGCGTACGTGTAAGGTTGGTCCGGGCCGCTTCATCCCACAATACCGCCGAAGCAAGAAAAGACTAGTAGAGGCAAGTAAGATGACAAAATCCACGCCCACAACAAAATTGTGTTCTACTCGTGCAAGGAGAACTACGCATAGACCTAGCTCATGATGCCACTGTTGGGGAACGTTGCAGAAAATTAAAAAATTTCCTACGGTTTCACCAAGATCCATCTATGAGTTCATCTAAGCAACGAGTCAAGGGAGAGAGTTTGCATCTACATACCACTTGTAGATCACGAGCGGAAGCTAGCCAAGGGGATGGTGATGATGGAGTCGTACTCGAACGTGATTCGGATCACCGATGTCCAAGTGCTGAACGGACAGCACCTCCGCGTTCAACACACGTACGGGCCGGGAGACGTCTCCTCCTTCTTGATCCAGCAAGGGGGAAGGAGAGGTTGAGGAAGATTGCTCCAACGGCAGCACGACGGCGTGGTGTAGTTGGTGCAGCAGTACTCCGACAGGGCTTCGCCAAGCATATACGGAGGAGGAGAGGTGTTGGGGAGGGGAGGGGCTGCGCCTTGGCTTGTGTTAAGCTCCCATGCGCCTCCCCACTATATATAGGGGTGGAGGGGCTGGTTTCTTGCCCTCCAAGTCCATTGGGGCGTTGGCCAAGGTGGGAGGAAAGAAATCCCATCATTTCCTTCCCCACCGATTGTTATCCCCCCTTTTTAGGGATCTTGATCTTATCCCTTCGGGATATGATCTTATTCCTTCTAAGGGGGGATCTTGGTGCGCCTTGACTAGGGGTGTGGGGCCTTTCCCCCACTACTCACGTTCATGTGGGTCCCCCCATGCAGGTGGGCCCACTCCGGAACCTTCTAGAACCTTCCCGGTACAATACCGAAAAATCCCGAACATTTTCCGGTGGCCAAAATAGGACTTCCCATATATAAATCTTTACCTCCGGACCATTCCGGAACTCCTCGTGACGTCCGGGATCTCATCCGGGACTCCGAACAACATTCGGTAACCACATACAAACTTCCTTTATAACCCTAGCGTCATCGAACCTTAAGTGTGTAGACCCTACGGGTTCGGGAGACATGTAGACATGACCGAGACGTTCTCCGGTCAATAACCAACAGCGGGATCTGGATACCCATGTTGGCTCCCACATGCTTCTCGATGTTGTCATCGGATGAACCACGATGTCGAGGATTCGATCAAACCCTGTATACAATTCCCTTTGTCAATCGGTACGTTACTTGCTCGAGACTCGATCGTCGGTATCCCAATACCTTGTTCAGTCTCGTTACCGGCAAGTCACTTTACTCGTACCGTAATGCATGATCTCGTGGCCAACACTTTGGTCACCTTGAGCTCATTATGATGATGCATTACCGAGTGGGCCCAGAGATACCTCTCCGTCATACGGAGTGACAAATCCCAGTCTCGATCCGTGTCAACCCAACAGCTACTTTCGGAGATACCTGTAATGCACCTTTATAGTCACCCAGTTACGTTGTGACATTTGATACACCCAAGGCACTCCTACGGTATCCGGGAGTTACACGATCTCATGGTCTAAGGAAGAGATACTTGACATTGGCAAAGCTCTAGCAAACGAACTAAACGACCTTTGTGCTATGCTTAGGATTGGGTCTTGTCCATCACATCATTCTCCTAATGATGTGATCCCGTTATCAACGACATCCAATGTCCATAGCCAGGAAATCATGACTATCTGTTGATCACAACGAGCTAGTCAATTAGAGGCTCACTAGGGACATATTGAGGTCTATGTATTCACACGTGTATTATGATTTCCGGATAATACAATTATAGCATGAATAAAAGACAATTATCATGAACAATGAAATATAATAATACTTTTATTATTGCCTCTAGGGCATATTTCCAACACAAGACCCAATCCTAAGCCTAGCACAAAGATCATGTAGTTCGTATGCTAAAGCTTTTCTAAAATGTCAAGTATCGTTTCCTTAGACCATGAGATTGTGCAACTCCCGGATACCATAGGAGTGCTTTGGGTGTGCCAAACGTCACAACGTAACTGGGTGGCTATAAAGGTACACTACAGGTATCTCCGAAAGTGTCTGTTGGGTTGGCACGAATCGAGACTGGGATTTGTCACTCCGTGTAAACGGAGAGGTATCTCTGGGCCCACTCGGTAGGACATCATCATAATGTGCACAATGTGATCAGGGAGTTGATCACGGGATGATGTGTTACGAAACGAGTAAAGAGACTTGCCGGTAACGAGATTGAACAAGGTATCGGGATACCGACGATCGAATCTCGGGAAAGTATCGTACCGCTAGACAAAGGGAATTGTATACGGGATTGATTAAGTCCTTGACATCGTGGTTCATCCGATGAGATCATCGTGGAACATGTGGGAACCAACATGGGTATCCAGATCCCGCTGTTGGTTATTGGCCGGAGAGTCGTCTCGGTCATGTCTACGTGTCTCCCGAACCCGTAGGGTCTACACACTTAAGGTTCAGTGACGCTAGGGTTATAGAGATATTAGTATGCGGTAACCCGAAAGTTGTTCGGAGTCCCGGATGAGATCCCGGACATTACGAGGAGTTCCGGAATGGTCCGGAGGTAAAGAATTATATATAGGAAGTGCTATTTCGGCCATCGTGACAAGTTTCGGGGTCACCGGTATTGTACCGGGACCACCGGAAGGGTCTCGGGGGTCTACCGGGTGGGGCCACCTGCCCCCGGGGGACACATGGGCTGTAGGGGGTGTGCCTTGGCCTACATGGGCCAAGGGCACCAGCCCCTAGAGGGCCATGCGCCAAAGGGACAAGAGGAGGGGATAGTCCTAAAGGGGAAGGCACCTCTGAGGTGCCTTGGGGAGGATGGACTCCTCCCCCCCTTGGCCGCACCCTTCCTTGGAGGTAGGGCCAAGGCTGCGCCTCCCCCCTCTCCCTTGGCCCTATATATAGTGGGGGGAAGGGAGGGCAACCATACCTAAGCCCTGGCGCCTCCCTCTCCCTCCCATGACACATCTTCCTCCTCCCGCAGCGCTTGGCGAAGCCCTGTTGGAATCCCGCTACTTCCTCCACCACGCCGTCGTGCTGCTGGATCTCCATCAACCTCTCCTTCCCCCTTGCTGGATCAAGGAGGAGACGTCGCTGCTCCGTACGTGTGTTGAACGCGGAGGTGCCGTCCGTTCGGCGCTAGGATCATCGGTGATTTGGATCACGGCGAGTACGACTCCATCAACCCCGTTCTCTTGAACGCTTCCACGCGCGATCTACAAGGGTATGTAGATCCACTCCTCCCTCATTGCTAGATGACTCCATAGATTGATCTTGGTGACACGTAGGAAAATTTTGAATTATTGCTACGTTCCCCAACAAAAGGCACACTAGGAAGGGAACAAATAATATGTATGGACGGACATTCTCTCACTGAAGCACACTACACAGTTCTATAGAATTCCGCCTTCGTGGCTCCGTATATGGATAAACACAAGAATTTGCTACGCTCCAAACACCCGGAGCGGTCTGATGACTGGATTACACGTGAACAAATCAGGAGTTTCGCCAGCTGGTTGCAGACACGTACCATGCATGACACCTCTATTGAAGATGACCTGTACTTGCTGTCCCAGTTACCATCTTCGAATATAATGACTTTCAAAGGGTACGAGATAAATGGTAATACATTTTACACGGTCACCCAAGATAAGAAGAGCACCAACCAAAACAGTGGTGTCCGCTTTGATGCAGAAACCAAGACGGGAAAGGAAACATATTATGGTTATATACAGGACATATGGAAACTTGACTATCGACGTGGTTTGAAGGTCCCTTTGTTTCGGTGCAAATGGGTCAATATGACACGAGGCGGGGTAACGGAAGACCCACAGTACGGAATGACAACAGTGGATCTCAACAATCTTGCATATGCAGACGAACCATTCGTCCTAGCCAATGATGTGGCACAGGTTTTCTATGTGAAGGACATGTCTACCAAGCCAAGAAAAAAAAGATAAGGAAGCGAATGCATCGTACGATGAGTCAAAGCGGCACATAGTTCTTTCTGGGAAGAGAAACATCGTGGGAGTGAATGACAAGACAGACAAGTCAGAAGATTATGAAAAGTTTGATGAAATTGCTCCATTCACAGTGATTATTGACCCGAGCATCCCATTAAATGATGAAGATTTCTTATGGTTACGGCGCAAAGGGACACACGCGAAGAAAAAGTTTCACACAAAAAGATCTGGGATGTGATCGGCTTCACTATCATCACTTTCTTCTGTGTTTCACACCCAGAAGGGAATCTCTGTAATAGTTAGGGTAGTTAATTATGTGTTTTGGCATTTGAAACGCGAAGAAATTTTATGTGCAAACAAATTCTTTCATGCCTTTACTGATTTTTAAAGTTAAGTTATTCACAAACTAGTGATTCACACTAATTTTAAATAATTCAAAATTTAAACTATTCAAATTTGAAAACTACGGGCACTAACAGAAAGTTTGTAATTTTTTGTACCTAAAGCAAAAATATTCACAAAGAAACTCTAAATACACAAAAAAAACAACTCAAAAATAAATAAAGCAAAAAAAAGCCCGCCTACTAGGCCAGAGCGGCCTGCATACGACTAGAAACCCAACCTGTTGTTGGGCCAGGATGCAGACCCGCAAAGGCCCAGTAGGCCAACAGGGCAGCACAGAACATGTAGGCCCAGTAGGCCTGCTTTGGAGAGGAGCTCGAGAGAGCTACCGCACGGGGGTTTATAAACCAGTGTGGTCGCCCCTTGGCTAGCGAGGTGGGACTAAACTTGCGCACCGCACCTGCGCCAGCGCACGCCCTTTAGTACCGGTTCGTGGCACCAACCGGTACTAAAGGGGGGCCTTTAGTACCGGTTGGAGCCACCAACCGGTACTAAAGGGGGTGCGGTCCCGCCGCTTGGCCTGGCCAAAACAGGCCTTTAGTACCGGTTGGTGGCTCCAACCGGTACTAAAGGTGCCTTCTATATATACAACACTTACAAAAATTTCATTCTCCCTCTGTTTCTTTCTCTGTTTCCCCATTGAAGCACCGCCCGCGTGCCCCGATCGATCGACGCCTTCGCCGTCGCCGCCCCCGTCCCCGTCGCCGCCCTCGTCTCCGTCGCCGCCCCGGGCCCGTCCCCGTCGCGCCATCACCGCGTCGCCGCCCCCGC